>NC_083620.1:26558503-26858503 GCF_963584025.1 Labrus mixtus
AATATCTGAGATTATATTGAAACATATCAATCCAAAACGGAGAAACAACGCCGCTCAAAGTCTGCTACAGTTCCCATCATCTCCAAGATCCATGCATGTCGCTCACACATGATGAGTGTATCTGTCAGAAGTATCTCTGTTTCCTGTTTACATGGAGGCATTTCCTGTCCAGGAGCCAACGCCTGCGGGTGTGTCTTGTTTTTGTCCATCTGATGTCTCCGCTGATCAGGAGGCATGCTGGGAGTATCTGTGTCATCTTCAGGGTTTTGGACATTTTTTCTGACTGGTGGATCTTTTATCTTAAAGTGACTCCCAGCAGAAACACTCGATGTTTGTTGTCCTCAGCTGGTCTCAGTGGGAGTCTCCACAGTGTCACAGTTGTAGCTCTGCAGGATTTCTCCTCTTTCTTCCTTAATCGGGGTCCTAAACTTGCTCCTTCCAGTTATAATTATTCTGTTCTTAGATTCACTTCCTGAACTCAGATTTTCCTAAAGTTTCTTCTTTTTTTTAATCACATGGGATGTTGTGTGACAGCAGCATCCAGCCTTTAGCGTTTACACTGTAGCTGATCTGCTTGTCTGTGTAACTGACTTCCTGAATGATTTATGCTGTTTATGTCTTTTATCTTAAAGAAGACAGACATATGATCAGAGGTGTCAAGTAACAAAGTACAAATACTTTGTTACCTTACTTAAGATGTACAATTGTCTGTACTTTCTACTCCTTACATTTTAAAAATAGCCTCGTTACTCCTATTTCATTTCGGCTTGTCATCATTCAAAAAAACACACACAAAAAAAAACCTATCCAGATAAATCGCACCATCTGGATAGAGTGAATTTGATTGTGGTTGGATGAGAAGTATAAACATATACCATTCCATCACCCTATTGGTTTGTACGCGATCCATCGCACCTGCACATGACACAAATCACCTCACACTCCAGGCAACTAGTCATCATATCTTCCGCTCCATGAAACACATGTTAATGCTCAGTGGTACACATATGGTTCTTTAATATATTTGCATTGTACTGGTTCATTTTCAATGTGCATAAATGTGGCTGAAACAGGTGCATCCCACATTTTTCAACATTAACATTTTAATATAACATTTTAGTCATTATGGCCTTTAGAAAAATGTTTTTTGGGGAGGTGGGGTAGTGCACTATAGACCCCTGTGGCACGGCCTAAGCTTTTGTCCTTAACGGCATTTTTTTCCCCCTTACATTACTTTTACTTTTATACTTTAAGTTGTTTTGAAACCAGTACTTTAACACTTTGAGTAAAAAGCTCAAGTTGATACTTCAACTTCTACAGAAGTCTTTTTAAACCCTAGTGTCTATACTTCCACCTGAGTAATGAATGTCAATACTTTTGACACCTCTGCATATGATATATTTGAGTTATTTTAATGTTAGATGTTGAGTAGATATGATTAGTGGAGAGTAAATGAACGCTATTCATTTGGATGTTTGCACAGACATACTTCATGACACTCCTGCACAGATCCGGACCCTGAGTTTGGCAAACCCAATCAAAAACAAGTCTTGCTCCGCCCCTGTGGATAAAGATCAAATTCCGGGGAAACAATTCACTATAAACAACTAAATAAGGAAACAAGAATCTTCCGACTCATGCATGTGGTCCAGCATCAGTGTTCTCTCAGGAGAAGGTAGTGAACAGTATTTATTGGTCTCACTTTGTTTGAAAGACTCTCTGGTGTTTGTTTAAGTTCCAGTCAGTCGTGTGTCCAGAATAGAAAGTGTTTTTCTCCTCTGGTCTGGTGACTGTCCTAAATTTAGATCCAATAAGGTTCGTGTTATGTCCTCAGACGCAGCCAACAATTGTGAAAAAGTGTTTGGGTATTTCCTCCGTGTGCGTACTGTTATGTAAGTAAGTGAGGAGAAAACCTATTTCTGTCCATATCTGGCCTCTGCTGATAAAACTTCAGCTCAAAAATAAATCACACACACACACACACACACACACACACACACACACACATCCTCAGCTGTCGCTCATGTGCTGCATCACTGCTGCTCCGTCACAGAAATGTTACCAGCTCTCTGAAGGACACAAAGGTGCTGCTTTTCTTTGGGTGGATACCTGATGCTCCTCATGAGTCCTGTCATTCCTGAGCCAACTAAAACATTATTAACTGGTTCATCTCTGAAAGGCTTAGTCAGAGTCTGAATGGGATCAGAGCTGCAGGGTTTAAGTTTCATGAGGCTGCTGCTGGAAGTCAGAGAAGGGCAACAGAAGCTGTACGGAGAATGTCATCCCATTCACTGACTGACAGACGTTCTTATCTGAGGGCTCCGAGCTGAAGGTCTGTCCTCATCAGATGAAGGACGTTGATTCAGTCTCAAAGATTGAACTTTAAGATTTCCTCACATGTGAGAAAATACAAAACGACTGTAACACTAAACAAGTGGTTGTTTGCACTAACTAGATTTAGTTCACTTTTAACTTCTCCTAAATGAAATATTTGTCTAAATGTTTTTATGTGTTCTTCATAAAGTCACTAACTTTCTGTCAGCTGATTTTTAGACGGTTGTATCTGAAAATCACGCTGAGAGAGCTGCTGTTACGTTGTTGGCCGAACAACGAGATGAGATGAATCTCTTTACAAAGCTCTAAAGAGATGAGGGGCGCTACATAGTTAGGTTTATAGTTTTATGCAGTCAATCTGTAGGAATGTCACTTTTTACATTTTTTTCTTAATGTTCAATGAAAATATTCACTATAAAAATGTTTAATGATTAAAGACACTAAAGTCAGCAGTCATGTTGCACGGCCCATGAACAGAGGCTGTAGTCCTCAATGCAGCGATGGTGGGTTTGAATCCGACCTCGACCCTTAGCTTCATGTCATCCCCCACTCTGCAACATTTCCCGTCTCTCTTCAGCTGTCCAATCCAATAAAGGCAAAAACTGTCCCCCAAAAATACAACACTTTAAAAAAGACACTTAAATCAAAGAGGTCATAGTTCAGGAAAAAAACTCTGCCATGATTTCAATAAGAACACTCCTGATCCTAAGAGAGCTCACAGGAAAAGATGTGGTTAGTAACTGAGATTTACAGATAATATAAACAGTAATATAAACCATGAACCAAATCAACAACAACGACGTGTTCCACATGTTTATCCTGTACCAACGTGTCGGTATGAGGATGTGTTGCTGTCGACTTTAGAGGATACTGAACATTTACAGCTAACACTGCCGTCTGTCTCATTATTATTAAACAATCAGCCTTTGCTGTGTGAAGCTTGGATGAATTGTTGCAGTCTTGTTGCCTCTTCTTGTATTATTCTAAGGGACAAATTGAAGCTTGATGCTGAACTAACAAACATTAACAGAGGAATAACTTATCTATGCAGTTTCCTGCAGTGAAAAATGTAAATGAACTGAATCTTCCCAGACTGATAAAGTGTCCAACTTGCAGAGAACTTGCAGAGAAGCATTACTCACCTCGTTGTGACTAAGCTTTTAGCACAAACTGTGCTGAAGATGAAAGTTGCTGTCAGAGCGAGTTGAAGTTTTTCTTTCCCCACTTTAAGACGTCCCTCACAGACCCGCCTGCACTATCACCAGACGACTTAATCCTGCTGCTGATAGACAAACTGAGGAGAGGCTGACACGCCGAAACACGCTCCTTAGGTTTGTTCTGTGATCTTCAAATGCTGAGCTCATCAGGAGAGAAGTCAGACGGCAAGAAGTGAGAGTCTTACAGTCTGCCTCGTGCTCACTGCATTAAGACAAATGTAAACTTTCTGTACAGGCTGGAGAGATGATTTCAGGTGTGAACGCAGCTATAGATGGAATCTTCAACAAAATAAAAGATGGCTCTGCTCATTTTGACAAGTTATTTCTTAACACAGCAAATAATCTGATCTGTGTCCTGTTGGTTCATGAGTGCAGGTCGCTGTATGCATGTTTAAACATAATGCATCTTTGATTCCTGCGCCATCTCGTAACCTTCACGAGCATCTCTTGTTCTTCCTCTGAGATTGAATCTGCCTTTGAGGCCTTTGTCTTTTTCATCACACGGCTGTGGTATCCTGGTTACCTCTCCTGCCTGGTGGTTTTAATAGTTTGTCTCACCTGTTCCACTGCTGTTTTCTCGGACCTCTAAACTTTTATTTCCTTCAGTACGTCTCTCTAATTATTCAAGTGCACTGGAGTGCAGCAGTAGAAACAGAGAAGAGGAACTACAACCTGCCCACCCGGACTACTAAGATGTCGAGTGACACACAATCACTCTGTTACATACATGATTACAAAGAGCTAGATTCAGATCTCCAGCAGGTGTCACATGTGTGAAGTCAATGGAAACACAATCAGTTATACTTTAAATAAGTCGGCATTCAATTTGAAGAACCCCCCCCCCCCCCCCCCCCTTCTCTGCTCTTTACCAGGCCGGGGGTCCGCGCTGAGGCATGTAGAGGCATGCAGATGTGTGAGTGTGATCTATAAAAAGAAAGGACCGCAAGGCATTTCAAATCTTCTCCTCCTCCTCCTCCTCCTCCTCTGCTGTCCCTTCATTCCTCCGCTCGGTGCAGGGAGTGCCTCCTCCTCCTCCTCCTCCACCTGCTGCAGTCCGTCTGCCACAGAGCTGCAAACCTCAGACAGTATTCCTGATTGATAATCACATTTATTTCTTTAAATTCATTCTCTTCTCCTTTAGTGGTTTGCGAACTGTTTATCATTTCTGAGCTCAGGAAACGTCAAAGTTTGGTAACAGAAATTTGTTTGAATTAATTGCCAAAAATGTTCATGACCAAAATCACTGTGCACGTCCTTTTCCCGCTGCGTGTGCTGTCGAGACATCTCATTATGTGTTTTCTGACCGCCATGCACTCTCAGGTTATCAGTACAGCATGTGGAGTGGTTGCACCTGTTGTTGCTGCTGATTCAATGTCACTCACTCAGCACTGGGATAATAACAAAGCCGAGATCTCAGCACTCAACAAACTCAACATCTATGTTTGACAAATAAGTGACGCAAATATGTCCAAGATGGCGTTTAAATAAATAAAAAATTCTCCCTTTATATTTGTAGTTATTTGATTTTGAAGTGACTGTCAGGAGAGGAAAAACATCATAGACTGTCATTGTATGATTTACAAAATCTACGGAAGCCCTGAGCCGACATTTTACATCATACATTTCATTTACTCATTTTTCTGATAACCAGTAATTTCCGAGTTGTTTTCTCAAGATCTCAAAAATATTTATCTCAAAATAAGAAGGTTTATTTATTTGTCATACTGGGACTATTTTCTGACGATGTAGAACAAAAACAAAACAATAGGCTGGTCACTGAGACAGGCCAGCAGGATGCCAGTAAATTAAGCCTTTTTCTGTGTTTACTTTGTGTTTTTAAACTCTTAGGATATGGGATAAGTACGTCGAGATCTGGAAGGGGAAAAAATGTATTACAGGAAAAGAAAATTATATAAAATGTATGCTCACATGTCCTCTTATAGCTTCTGTATATAACATTAACTTAAACAAATATTCTACAATTCTACAATTCTAAGATTCTCTTATCAGACTCTTTTATCCAAAGCGACGTACATCAGAGAGTAAGAACAACACAAGCAAGGATCTAGAAAAAAGGAAACAATGTCAGTAAGAGCAAACGATCAGCTTTGAGTCTGATTGGATACACAGGTGCTGACAGGAAGTGACCAGAGGCAAAGCACAACATTGAGGGCAGTTCTTGAGAGCTCTAATCAGTATAGAAACCATCTTATAAGTCGTCGTTATCAAACAAAAACCATCGTCATTACCATCATCATCATCAATAATATGGAGACCATCATCATTAAGTTAGTAGGTATTCATGAAAGAGCTGGGTCTTCAGCTTTTTCTTAAAGGAGCAGAGGGACTCATTCCACCACCGGGGGGCGACAGAGGAGAAGAGTCTAGTCAGAGACTTAGGACCCTGTTGTGAAGGTTGGAATCAGACGCCTTTCATTGGCAGAGCGTAGTGGGCGAGAGGGAGTGTAGACCTGGATGAGAGAGTTAAAGTAAGGAGTTTTAAGACAGTATACAGTATCAGTGAGGGGCTAATGATGTGACTTATTATTGTAACTCTTGACGGCCCCAGGAGCAGCAGAGTCACTGATGTATGAGGAGCTGAGGATGGTTTTGATTCTCATCACTTCATGTGACTGAGAGTATATCGTCTCCTGAGAGCCCCTCTCTGCTCCTCTGTGACTGATACACTGACGGCTCGGCTGCACTGAATGTGTGCTATGTGTTCCTGTGACCTCGGAGACACCAGATACCTCCAACACACCCAAACAGGCACGACATCCACACACACACACACACACACACACACACACACACATAACTAAGCTGAGGCAGTTAAAAAAGTGATCACATGAAGTCCGGACTGTGAGGAATGAGATGCCGGGGGTCACAGTGACAGAGGGTCATAGAGACCCCTGAACCAGCAGAGACATGCTGCTGATAGACTGATGGTAAACTGAGCTTTTACACATTCAACAATTTATTCTGTCCAACCTGCAATCTTCACCTTTATGCCACGTTGAGTTGCTCGTAATGCAAGTAATGCCAAAACAAAGTACATGTGAAAGAAGAAGAAACCCGCTTAACACTGTCAAACTATTTATTTTGTTAATAAAGTACTTTAAAGCTGTACTTATATTATTTTGCCCCCCCATAAGTAACACCGATAAGTAAGGTTACATTGCATGTGTGTGAAAAATAAAAACTTGACTTCAAACAAAGAACTCAAACTTCTTTCTCCTGGCTGAAACTTCTTTTTGAGGTCGTTGATTCCCCCTCGACTTTGTTTCTGTGCCACCATGAAATGCAGTCATTTCATGTATTTCTGCTTCTACCTGTTCATGGGACTTACCTGAGTTTTAAAGTAATGCAAACAGTTGCTTAGCCGCTGACTATATGGACATCAAGTCATTACTGTAAAGCCGTTCTGGTTCACAGTCCTGGCCTATTACACTCCTGCGAGCCTTGATTTAGTGTTTATTTATTAAAAGTGTTGATGCAGCTGTAACTGATGTATCTGCATGGTCTTAACGATGGAAAATAAAACCGGGAACTGACCGTTAAGTGTCACAGCCAACAAGAACGAGTATCTGATCGTGTGACTGTGATGACTGTGAGTGTGATTGTGGTTTGAGACGGGGAGATCTGGCACATCTTTGTCGCAGATTTCTGAGTATCTGTCATTGTTGACTCTCATTTACTGAAACTGTTCCCAACTTTGCGTCTGACGTCACTTTAATCGACTGACTCAGATCGAGATGAAGACACGGAGGTCTGTTGATTCTGCTGCAGCTTTTTGGCTTCATGATATTCTCCAGCAAACATTTTCGAGGGTCTTATATGTCAATGTCAGTTTTGTCTTTACCCATCTGAGCTGTTTAAGCACCATCAGATTTCAAAAAGTGCCTGAGTGGAGGGTTTAGACGCTGCAGGCTCGGGTGGATAGTTGATAGATGCAAAGCCATACTGCAGAGAGAATTTCAAGACCGCCAACCCTAGAAGTTAAGGACTGACTGCCCCGTAACTTCAGCAGACGTTAAACACCATGTGCACAAACCTGACAGAAAACACCTGATGCGACTTCAGTTAATTTACTGTCAGAAGAGACAGTCCTGATCTGATGGCATGTCCATGGTGACTGCTGTCGTCCTGTGGTGTACGGGAAAATGTACCAAAAATGTATCTGGATTTAATTAAGATTCCACTTCTACTCATGCAGGACATCATTCAAAGCACACTTTAAAGAGACTCCTGGCTTCATATCTGTTTATATTTGATGTTCCACTTTGTGTGCCATTTCAAACTGATCCCACAGTGAGACGTCTTGATTTTTAATCAGCTTATGAATGTTTAAAAAACCTCTATGATAAAAAATATTCTGTTCACCTTAAAAACAAATATCGGTGAGTTGACCCACATGGAAATGACTTAGTGAAATTTATTTTTCTCTTAACCTCATTGTTGTTCTGTGTCAAATCGATCATGGTTACTAGACAGGTGTTAGTTTGCCCCCCCCCCCCACAGGACAGTTATACCCTAACCCTAATTCCCCTCGTTCCACTACCTCGGCTTTAAATCCTTCCTTCTTTTTTTTTTTTTTTTTTTAAATGAAAGTCTCATAACAAATAAAACCCTTTTTCAGGTGCCTATATTTCATCTTACAGTAATTGAATAAGATAAGCTCACAGTTACTGAAATAACCTGAAATGAAGCTGGAATGTTTTTGTGTTTTTTTAGACTCTGACAGAGACCAAGAGGACAGCCATGTTTTCAGCCAGAGCCGAGATTCAGCCGTAAGTAAACACACAACTCAAACTACAGTCATGCTCTTGTAGAAACATAAACGCTGTTGTGGTTCCTCTAAAGTGAGAGACGTGTATGTTTTATTATTGTGGCCTCGTTCCCTTTTAAAAGCTCCGTCTGTCCTGCACACAGTAAAAACACTCTTATTTTAACTCTGTTATGTGATCGACTGTAGACAGATGTTACTGAGGATGTCTCCATTCTCTAATCTAATATGAAGAAAACATCTGTGCATCATTACACTTAGAAAGACAGTTGTTATTTATGCTTGGCTGTGCACCAAAACCTGCAGGGTGTTAAAACATTTTGCCCTTGTGGTTTAGTGTTTAGCTGCAGCAGAATGTGTGTCTGCATGTTTCTAAATTGTTTGTTTTAAATTAATGTAAAACTAGGCAACTTTTGAGAAACCAGCCAGATTATAAACTGGATTATGAATGTATTAAACATGACACAATGAAAAAGCCTCTATCCCTCAGTGATTGAGGAGTGAGAGTCCATGAGAGAGGAGATCCAACGACTCTTCTCTGCCGTTCAGAGGCAACGTGTTTGTTTGTTTTTGCATGTTGAAGACTTTCTAAATTGAGCTGAAAGTGGACAGTCAAAATGTGTCCATAATGAATTCATTGGACGGACTCTTTATGGGTCTGCATGGATCCTTTTTCGGTCAAAGCGTTTCATTTATTCGAACAAAAATAATAGGTAACAATGCTCCTTAAATCAATTCAATTACTGATGAAGTTATAACATCTAATAAAATAAAATGATATGCATTGGTATTTCAAGAATGTAGCTCTCGATGTGCACAGGAAACTTGTCCTTGGTTTCAGAGGTCTCCGCAGCCTGCGGGTCACAGCGACAGGTGAAGTGCTAACACAGGATGTTTTTACAATCTATGTGAGAGTTTATGAAGTGAGCGCAGGAGAGGAAGGAGGCGTGGGAGGCCGGGACGAGACGAGTTTCCTCAAGAAAGCAGGTTAGAGGTGAAGGAGTTCAGCTCAGTTTGATCCTGTCTGTTTCAGGGAATAAAAAAAATAATGCAGACAACACATCAAAATAACGAGATTTGATATTTTATTAAATTCATGCAGTGCAAGATAAGAGAGCGAGAGACTGTATCCGGAATCAGGCCATCATTCATCTGCAGATGAAGGTGAACATTTGAGTTCCTCAGAGATTAAAACTTTTACCGCCTCTGTGCTCCGACTGAAGTTCAGTTTTTAGAAACTGTTTAAGAAGTCATATTAAGATGTCGAGACCTGATCGTCAAGTTTAGTGGATTAATAAGAGCAACAAATAGTCAGAATACAAAAAAACATCAGAGTTCAAAAAACCTATGGTGTAGCTTCAGAGTTTGATGTATTTAAAGCTGTGAAGAAGTTCTCCTGGAGCTGAAAAAATCAGTCAACATTAAAAATGAAATAAGATAAAAATCTATCAGATTTGCAGCTGCAGTGCAAAGCTTTCATGGCCGCCCAGCTCCAAGTCAACCTGAACGAACATGAACACGATCTTCTGCTGTGTGTGACAGGTAAAAGACAAGAGGCGGTCGCCCCCCTCGAACAGATCCCCCTCCGCCCAGCAACGCAACCCTCATCACAGCGGCTCCACAGACGAGCAGGAGAGCCCCGAGAGGGTGGTGAGACACACACACACACACACACACACACACACACACACACACACACACACACACACACACACACACACACTGTGACACATATACATTCATTCATCTCCAGGGAGGTTAGATTGAGTCAATAAAAGAGTTTCTTCCCTTGTCATGTTTGTTTATAGCAGAGTAGGAAATGTTTGCATGTTAACACACTGAAGACAGACGGTGAATGTGACAAACATTATAACTGTTAAACATCAACCTGCTATCATCATCCCAGTAAAGCAACTCAGTACGCTGGCATTAAGCCCAAAACATTAACTGTGCCTGAAGGCAGGCTCACTAAGAGGGGTTGTGTAAAACTTTAAACAAAGTGAAACACAATAATTGAGAACAATTTGGTCAACCAGAAAATCTGTGTTTTACAAAGTATCTCTTCCTTTAATTCTCACAAACAGACAAAAACCAACGTTTTAAAATACTGTCAATGTGTAAAGAAAGAAATCAAAATGCTGCTGCTGCTGTGGGTTCTTTTCTTTGGACTGGTCGGTGTAACCCTGACCTCAGGACCCTGACATGAACAGACATTTTTATAAACTTCATTGTTCTTCAGATATATTTGGAAAGACAGACCCAGTTTAAAGACCTGACCTCCTGACCCAGCAGCCACCAAGCCCATACAAAACTGGATCACAATGGTGCAGCCTGATCTGCTGAGGTTATTGTCCAGCACATAAACAACCTTTCATTTCTCCCAGCTCAGCACACATGCCAGTCCTGGCTTCTTTCACAGCGCCACAACAAAAACCTGTATGTGGTGGATCTGAAACCAGCTGCAGGTGGTTGTAAACACCCTGCACCGCATTCTTGGACAAAAAAAAAAGGCATGTTAGCACTTTGGGAGTTTTTGTGAAACAAAATAATGACGAGTGACACCTGCTGGTTTCTAACACCTGAAATGATAAAAACATTAATTTGAGGAGTTTTTACATGTCAATTCTTGTCACAGAACCTTATAATACCCGTAACTGCTGCTATCAGGACGGTGTTGGAAGAAGAACATTTCAGCACGCTGCCTAAACAGCCTTAGGTTAAACTTTCCCCAGCAAAGATTCACAGTGAATGAGTGTTAGGCGTGTCCAGAGAGGTGGCCAGGGGTGACATCAGCCCTCTTTAAATCTTTAAATCTGATTGGCCACCCGAAAATCTAAATCTATGATTGACTATTTGCATAATCAGAGGCGGGACTTAAGTTAAAATGTAGCTTTTTCCATAAAAAAATCCATTGCAAAACCTCATGCACGCTGTCTAAATTTAATGTCTTTTACCACAAACTTCACGCGACCCCTGCATAAAGGGTGATATTCTTCATCAGAAAAACAACTTACACATGCAGAGGACAAAATAAGCAGAGATAAGAGAGAGGTATTTCTTTGTCCACATGGGGCGCCAAAATCAACACAAACCAAAAGCTCCTCATAGGATTGCAGGATTGTTTTAGCTGTTCTCTTGTATCATCCACCTACACTGTAGAAAATCCTAAGTGCTCTGTGTGGTGTGTGTGTGTGTGTGTGTGTGTGTGTGTGTGTGTGTGTGTGTGTGTGTGTGTGTGTGTAGGTGCAGAAGGAGAAGCTCCATGCAGAGTTGAAGAAGGTGTTGAGTCAGAAGAGAAGTCACCTGAGAGAGTCGACCTGCCAACTGGCCCAACCAGAGATGGATTCAGAGCCCACAGAAGAACAAGCCGTATGTAACGACTGTGTTTGTATTCATTGTCAGTTTAACCCTCGACTGTGATTATAATACACCCTCTGTTTGGGTGTAGGCCCTCAAAGCTGCATGATGCAACTTTGCACATTGATTGACCTTAAATAATGATGATGAGTAACACTTTAATGGACCTTAACATCCACAAGAATCCCTGTTTCTTTTGACGTTTTAAAATGATTATCTGTATTTAAGACAATGAGGGTAAATCGACAGCCCCCTTGTTGGTTTTAGTCAGTCATTCTCACTTTCTGATGAAGAGAAATTAGGTCCTGATGAGTCCTGACTGAGTTGGATAGTCACAATACTGCTTGGGTGAAAGTCCCATTAAATACATTTTACATTTTGTGCAATGGATCCTGGTCATTTTGTGACTTCATGTTAACTCAGAGGATTCATCTCCAAACATGACTCAAAAGAACAACAGCTTAATCGACAGCCATTTAGATGATCATTATAATACTAGTTGACAGGTTTTGTCTGAGGTACTACAAGTGGGGTGCTTGTGTGCGTTTTAGATCATTGAGGAGGTCTCTAAGTTGGTAGAAATCGTGGTGGAGACGGAGGCGGAGGCTGGAGCGAGCGGCTACAGTGTGACTGGTGGAGGACAGCGAGGGATCTTCGTTAAAGATGTCCTCAAAGACTCGCCAGCTGCTAAACATCTCAGTCTACAGGAAGGTATCTGCGGTTACATCTGAACTGTTTAGGAAGCAAAGATATGAATTAAAATTTAAAAAAAACACGTACACTGCAAACTCTGAGCCATTGAGTGTGTCCTGGGTTTTTGCTTCATCAATATAAAAATGTTTGATATTCAGTTCCATTTTAAAGCCTAACAATTAAATCCATCATAATTTTATACAACAGAAGGCGGGCAGACCTTAAAACTGAATGTGTAAGAGTTGCAGTTCCTGCCTGTGGCCACTAGAGAGCAGAAGATTTTACATGCAAATGTATCCAGAAAACGACGGTCAAGCAGAGCGTTCATTCAGATTTGAATATTGTGTTAGTTAATTATTTACAAAGCAAGTTACCCAGCATTCCCCTGACCCTTCCAAAAGGCAAAAACAGTTTTAATTTTATTATCTCATTTTTACAATTTCTTGGAAGTTATCATTGGTGCTGAACAAAATGCCTCTGGGTGCTAGAACCAATCAGAACCAATCAGTTAAACACAACATGTGTCGAAGAGCAAGGCTTTTTGGCTAGGTACGCAATTTCAAAATAAAAATCTTATGTCCTCTTGTGTGAAATAAAATATTGACATTTGGCATGAGATGATGAAGTGGACAACACTTGCTATTTGCATGTGAGGTAAAAATGAGTCATCATTTTAAACCTGCTCCATCTGAGATAAATGGTTGTGATTGGCTCCATCAAATCCAAAAGGGTCCTGAAATTGTTTCCCCGAGAAATAGCTGACCCTCCAGTTATCCTGGGGAACCAGCAGAGTCAACTAATACTACTGATTCATCTATATGACATACAACAAGTTCATAACAGAAAGACTGACTAGTGTAATGATCACCCTGTCACTGCTGCCCCCACGTTAATGTCAATTTACCGTTCTCAAGCAGAAGTCTGTTGAAAAGATCCACAATGTATGAAAAGTCAGTTGGTTAAAAACGAGCAGAAAAAACATTTGTTCTGTGTATATTCTGTGTAAATCACTAATGCTACAACCCTAGAAAGCTTTGATTCCTGTGACTCCGACCGTGTTACCTTTTCAAAATCCAACCAAAACAGCAACCACAATCAAACAAACAAAAGTTAAAGGTATGACAATATATTTTTAGTGTGTGAAGGAACAAAAAGACAGTATAGAAACGTAGACATTTTGAATAGGTGTATAGTTTCATGTTGATGCAGTGACAGTGTTTACATATTTAGAACGGCAGCTGGAATCTATTGTTATTCTTGAGAATAAACTACTTTTATAGGTTTTAAACTGTACAGTTTGATTGATGATGTTCTCCATGTGAAGGTGACCAGCTGCTGAGTGCCAAGGTCTATTTTGACAATGTGAGGTATGAAGACGCTCTGAAGATCCTTCAGTGCGCTGAGCCTTACAAGGTCAGCTTCCAGGTGAAGAGGACCATCCCTGGGGCAGAGGTCAGCGTGAGACCTCGAGTTCCCAGTGTGGAGGTCAAAGGCCCCAAAGCCAAGATGGCCAAAATGGTAATCAGTGTTAAAATTCTATATTTATATTTGTCATATGTATGTAATTGGCCTTTTCACTTAGAGGCCTTCAAATGTTGTTGCTAATCCTCACGTCATTCATAAGTGTCCGTGCCTATTTCAGAGTGTGAAGGGCACAAAACCATTCAAGACAAAGAAGAAGAGAGGTGGTCGTTTTGGTCTGAAGAGGCTGAAGGAGAGACGCAAAGAGGAGCTGGTGATCGAGGGAACGCCCCCCAGGCTGGAGATGAGCGACGTGGACGTGGAGTTTTCTCTCCCCAAATTCAAACAGAGTAGGAGTGTGAAGGTGGAAGCCGGAGGAGCTGAAGGAGCCACAGCCATGGGGAAGGCCAAGAAAATCAGGTTGATGTTTTTTTTTTTTTACTGGTTCCAGTTACTTGCTGTAGAAACACAGCAGCAAGAGTAGATGCTTGTTGGAGTAAATGATGATGGTATTTCTAAAGAATAGAATAATACAGTATTATTTTCAGAAAAGTTTATATGGAAAATGTTATCTTGCGCTTTATAACAATACATAATTCTTCTTCTCTCCTTTCTTTCTATAATTGGTTCTTTCAGGTTTCCTGGCCTGAAAATGAAGAGTCACGCGGGAACAGAGAAAGGAGGAAAAGTGGAAACAGGAAGATTTGAGGGACAGGTGAACATCTTGCAACCAGAGGTATCCGGAGCTAAAGCAAAAACAAAAGGAAAGGGACACAAGTTTGGGATCACCTTTCCAAAGAGCAAACACACAAAGACAAGCTCGGCTTTGGAAGTTGGATCTGTGGAGCTCAAGCCCCCCACTGTGAACATCCGGCCACCATCAGTGGAGTTCAATCTGTCTGTTGATAAAGACATTAAGGCGCCTGATGTGGAGTTTGCACTGCCTTCAGGAAAAGCTGAGGCCTCTTTGCCTTCTGTGGAGGGAAAGGGAGAAGTCAAAGCTCCTAAAATTGACATCAAAGGAAGAGCTGATGCAGAGGCGGCTGGGGGAAAAGTTGACGTAGACGTAGGCAAAGGAGATGCAAAGCTAAGAATGCCAAAGCTAAAACTACCCAAAGTTAGACTCTCGCGTCATTCAGATGAGATAGATGGTGACATCAAGGTAAAAGCCAAGGGGATAAAAGTTCCTCAAACTGACATAACACCTCCAAAAGTTGAAATCAAAGCAGGTGAGATCAGTCTCCCTGAAGCAAATATAACCAAACCAAAGATAGAAAGTAATCCCACAGGAAAAGCTGCATCTATTCAAATGCCTTCAGTTGATATTTCTTTACCAAAATTAAAGGGAAAGTCTGACATCGACATCTCTCTACCTGAATACGAAGGTGCTGGGAGGACAACAATTAAAATGCCAGCTGTTGACTTCTCTGTGCCAGATGTTGATGTGGAAATGGACACCAATCAAAGAATTCCCGATGAGGTGGAGGGCACATTTAAAGGGCCCAATATCTCCATGCCAAAGATTGATCTCTCCTTACCAAAGATGGGATCATCCAGTGTAAATATCGAAGGTCCAGAAGGGGGAGGACAATTCAATCCACCCTCTGTTGATATCTCTCTCCCAAAAATGAAAGCAGAAGTTGGAGACGTGAATATGGACTATTATGTTGGTGGAGATGGGAAGTTCCAAATGCCGGATTTTGACGTTTCTTTGCCAAAAATTAAGACGCCAGGAGAAGTAAATACACAAGGGAAAGAAGTGGAGTGGGGCTTCAAGTTACCTAACGTAGACCTGACCCTACCCAAAGGCAAAGCAGGAACAACAGACATTGAAGGAGGAGAAAGATTTAAGTTACCATCGTTTGATATCTCCCTCCCTAAAATGAAGACAGGTGAGGTGGAAGCGGACATTGTAGGGCCTGAAGTGAAAGGTGGTCAATTTAAAATGCCTACACTTGACATTTCTCTTCCCGACGTACCCAAGCTTGAGGGTGGAGGTCAAATCCAGATGCCCTCTATTGACATATCACTACCAAAAGGACCAGAGGTCAGAGGAAAAATGGAAATGCCATCTATTGATTTCTCACGTCCAAAAGGAAAAATAGAGGGAGATGTTGATATTGACGGACATGGAAGTAAAGGAGGAAAGTTTCACATGCCTTCAATTGATATCAGACCTCCAAAAATAAAAACTAAGGACGTCAATGTCGATATAGAAGGACCTGAAGTTCAAGGAGGAAAGTTCAAAATGCCATCACTTGATATTTCAGCACCTGATATAGGAACTCCTGGGATAGATGTCAACATTGAAGGTCCAAAGGTGAAAGGAAGAAAGATTGAAATGCCAGACATTGATATTTCACTCCCCAAAGGAAAGGCAGGAGGAAAATTTGAAGTTGAAGGACTTTCTGGTAAAGGAGGAAAGTTACACATGCCCTCACTTGACATCTCTCTTCCTAAAATGAAAGCTAAGGGACCTGAGATAAACATTGAAGGCCCAGATGTTAAAGGTGGAAAGCTAAACATGCCATCACTTGATGTTTCTTTGCCCAAAATGAAATCTCCTGACATAGATGTCAGCCTGCAGGGTCCTGATGTCAAAGGAGGAAAGTTCAGCTTACCAAGTGTTGATATGTCACTTCCTAAAGGAAAACTAGAAGGGGACCTCGATCTTGAAGGCCCTGAGGTGAAAGGAGGGAAATTCAAAATGCCAAAATTTGATGTCACTTTACCAAAAGTGAGTCTACCAAAGATTGATGCCAATGTGGAAGGACCAGATATGAAAGGAAAAGTGGAAATGCCAACAGTTGATATTTCACTCCCAAAAGGGAAAGCAGACGTGGATATTGACATTGATGGACCCAGTGGCAAAGGAGGCAAGTTTCACTTGCCTTCATTTGACATCTCTCTTCCTAAAATGAAATCTAAGGGAGCTGATGTTGATATTGAAGGACCTGAACTCAGTGGTGATATTCATCTCCCAGAAGGTAAAGTCGAGGGTGGCCTGAATATTCAAGGCCCTGATGTAAAAGGAGGCACCTTTAAAATGCCTAAATTTGATGTCTCGTTGCCTAAAATGAATCTCCCAGAAGGTAATATTAACCTAAAAGGCCCAGACATCAAGGGTAAAAAGATTGAAATGCCAGACATTGATATTTCCCTCCCCAAAGGAAAAGCAGGTGGAGATATTGAAATTGGAGGACATGCTGGAAAAGGAGGGAAATTCCACATGCCTTCACTTGACATCTCTCTTCCTAAAATGAAAGCTAAGGGACCTGAGATAAATCTTGAAGGCCCAGATGTTAAAGGTGGAAAGCTAAACATGCCATCACTTGATGTTTCTTTGCCCAAAATGAAATCTCCTGACATAGATGTCAGCCTGCAGGGTCCTGATGTCAAAGGAGGAAAGTTCAGCTTGCCAAGTGTTGATATGTCACTTCCCAAAGGAAAACTAGAGGGGGACCTGAATCTTGAAGGCCCTGAGATGAAAGGAGGGAAATTCAAAATGCCAAAATTTGATGTCACTTTACCAAAAATGAGTCTACCAAAGATTGATGCCAATGTGGAAGGACCGGATATGAAAGGAAAAATGGAAATGCCAACAGTAGATATTTCACTCCCAAAAGGGAAAGCAGACGTGGATATTGACATTGATGGACCCAGTGGCAAAGGAGGCAAGTTTCACATGCCTTCATTTGACATCTCTCTTCCTAAAATGAAAGCTAAGGGACCTGAGATCAATATTGAAGGCCCTGATGTTAAAGGTGGAAAGCTAAACATGCCATCACTTGATGTTTCTTTGCCCAAAATTAAATCTCCTGATGTAGATGTCAGCCTACAAGGTCCTGATGTCAAAGGAGGAAAGTTCAGCTTGCCAAGTGTTGATATGTCACTTCCCAAAGGAAAACTAGAGGGTGACTTAAATCTTGAAGGCCCTGAGGTGAAAGGAGGGAAATTCAAAATGCCAAAATTTGATGTCACTTTACCAAAAGTGAGTTTACCAAAGATTGATGCCAATGTGGAAGGACCAGATATGAAAGGAAAAGTGGAAATGCCAACAGTTGATATTTCACTCCCAAAAGGGAAAGCAGACGTGGATATTGACATTGATGGACCCAGTGGCAAAGGAGGCAAGTTTCACTTGCCTTCATTTGACATCTCTCTTCCTAAAATGAAATCTAAGGGAGCTGATGTTGATATTGAAGGACCTGAATTTAGGGGTGATATTCATCTCCCAGAAGGTAAAGTCGAGGGTGACCTGAATATTCAAGGCCCTGATGTAAAAGGAGGCACCTTTAAAATGCCTAAATTTGATGTCTCAATGCCTAAAATGAATCTCCCAGAAGGTAATATTAACTTCAAAGGCCCAGACATCAAGGGTAAAAAGATTGAAATGCCAGACATTGATATTTCCCTCCCCAAAGGAAGAGCAGGTGGAGATATTGAAATTGGAGGACATGCTGGAAAAGGAGGGAAATTCCACATGCCTTCACTTGACATCTCTCTTCCTAAAATGAAAGCTAAGGGACCTGAGATAAACATTGAAGGCCCAGATGTTAAAGGTGGAAAGCTAAACATGCCATCACTTGATGTTTCTTTGCCCAAAATGAAATCTCCTGACATAGATGTCAGCCTGCAGGGTCCTGATGTCAAAGGAGGAAAGTTCAGCTTGCCAAGTGTTGATATGTCACTTCCCAAAGGAAAACTAGAGGGTGACCTGAATCTTGAAGGCCCTGAGATGAAAGGAGGGAAATTCAAAATGCCAAAATTTGATGTCTCTTTACCAAAAATGAGTCTACCAAAGATTGATGCCAATGTGGAAGGACCAGATATGAAAGGAAAAATGGAAATGCCAACAGTTGATATTTCACTCCCAAAAGGGAAAGCAGACGTGGATATTGACATTGATGGACCCAGTGGCAAAGGAGGCAAGTTTCACATGCCTTCATTTGACATCTCTCTTCCTAAAATGAAAGCTAAGGGACCTGAGATAAATATTGAAGGCCCAGATGTTAAAGGTGGAAAGCTAAACATGCCATCACTTGATGTTTCTTTGCCCAAAATGAAATCTCCTGACATAGATGTCAGCCTGCAGGGTCCTGATGTCAAAGGAGGAAAGTTCAGCTTGCCAAGTGTTGATATGTCACTTCCCAAAGGAAAACTAGAGGGTGACTTAAATCTTGAAGGCCCTGAGGTGAAAGGAGGGAAATTCAAAATGCCAAAATTTGATGTCACTTTACCAAAAGTGAGTCTACCAAAGATTGATGCCAATGTGGAAGGACCGGATGTGAAAGGAAAAGTGGAAATGCCAACAGTGGATATTTCACTCCCAAAAGGGAAAGCAGACGTGGATATTGACATTGATGGACCCAGTGGCAAAGGAGGCAAGTTTCACTTGCCTTCATTTGACATCTCTCTTCCTAAAATGAAATCTAAGGGAGCTGATGTTGATATTGAAGGACCTGAACTCAGTGGTGATATTCATCTCCCAGAAGGTAAAGTCGAGGGTGGCCTGAATATTCAAGGCCCTGATGTAAAAGGAGGCACCTTTAAAATGCCTAAATTTGATGTCTCAATGCCTAAAATGAATCTCCCAGAAGGTAATATTAACTTCAAAGGCCCAGACATCAAGGGTAAAAAGATTGAAATGCCAGACATTGATATTTCCCTCCCCAAAGGAAGAGCAGGTGGAGATATTGAAAGTGGAGGACATGCTGGAAAAGGAGGGAAATTCCACATGCCTTCACTTGACATCTCTCTTCCTAAAATGAAAGCTAAGGGACCTGAGATAAATATTGAAGGCCCAGATGTTAAAGGTGGAAAGCTAAACATGCCATCACTTGATGTTTCTTTGCCCAAAATGAAATCTCCTGACATAGATGTCAGCCTGCAGGGTCCTGATGTCAAAGGAGGAAAGTTCAGCTTGCCAAGTGTTGATATGTCACTTCCCAAAGGAAAACTAGAGGGGGACCTGAATCTTGAAGGCCCTGAGATGAAAGGAGGGAAATTCAAAATGCCAAAATTTGATGTCACTTTAACAAAAATGAGTTTACCAAAGATTGATGCCAATGTGGAAGGACCAGATATGAAAGGAAAAATGGAAATGCCAACAGTGGATATTTCACTCCCAAAAGGGAAAGCAGACGTGGATATTGACATTGATGGACCCAGTGGCAAAGGAGGCAAGTTTCACATGCCTTCATTTGACATCTCTCTTCCTAAAATGAAAGCTAAGGGACCTGAGATAAATCTTGAAGGCCCTGATGTTAAAGGTGGAAAGCTAAACATGCCATCACTTGATGTTTCTTTGCCCAAAATGAAATCTCCTGACATAGATGTCAGCCTGCAGGGTCCTGATGTCAAAGGAGGAAAGTTCAGCTTACCAAGTGTTGATATGTCACTTCCTAAAGGAAAACTGGAGGGTGACTTAAATCTTGAAGGCCCTGAGGTGAAAGGAGGGAAATTCAAAATGCCAAAATTTGATGTCTCTTTACCAAAAGTAAGTCTACCAAAGATTGATGCCAATGTGGAAGGACCAGATATGAAAGGAAAAATGGAAATGCCAACAGTGGATATTTCACTCCCAAAAGGGAAAGCAGACGTGGATATTGACATTGATGGACCCAGTGGCAAAGGAGGCAAGTTTCACTTGCCTTCATTTGACATCTCTCTTCCTAAAATGAAATCTAAGGGAGCTGATGTTGATATTGAAGGACCTGAATTTAGGGGTGATATTCATCTCCCAGAAGGTAAAGTCGAGGGGGACCTGAATATTCAAGGCCCTGATGTAAAAGGAGGCACCTTTAAAATGCCTAAATTTGATGTCTCGTTGCCTAAAATGAATCTCCCAGAAGGTAATATTAACTTCAAAGGCCCAGACATCAAGGGTAAAAAGATTGAAATGCCAGACATTGATATTTCCCTCCCCAAAGGAAAAGCAGGTGGAGATATTGAAATTGGAGGACATGCTGGAAAAGGAGGGAAATTCCACATGCCTTCACTTGACATCTCTCTTCCTAAAATGAAAGCTAAGGGACCTGAGATAAATATTGAAGGCCCAGATGTTAAAGGTGGAAAGCTAAACATGCCATCACTTGATGTTTCTTTGCCCAAAATGAAATCTCCTGACATAGATGTCAGCCTGCAGGGTCCTGATGTCAAAGGAGGAAAGTTCAGCTTACCAAGTGTTGATATGTCACTTCCCAAAGGAAAACTAGAGGGTGACCTGAATCTTGAAGGCCCTGAGATGAAAGGAGGGAAATTCAAAATGCCAAAATTTGATGTCTCTTTACCAAAAATGAGTCTACCAAAGATTGATGCCAATGTGGAAGGACCAGATATGAAAGGAAAAATGGAAATGCCAACAGTAGATATTTCACTCCCAAAAGGGAAAGCAGACGTGGATATTGACATTGATGGACCCAGTGGCAAAGGAGGCAAGTTTCACATGCCTTCATTTGACATCTCTCTTCCTAAAATGAAAGCTAAGGGACCTGAGATAAATATTGAAGGACCTGATGTTAAAGGTGGAAAGCTAAACATGCCATCACTTGATGTTTCTTTGCCCAAAATGAAATCTCCTGACGTAGATATCAGCCTGCAGGGTCCTGATGTCAAAGGAGGAAAGTTCAACTTGCCAAGTGTTGATATGTCACTTCCCAAAGGAAAACTAGAGGGGGACCTGAATCTTGAAGGCCCTGAGATGAAAGGAGGGAAATTCAAAATGCCAAAATTTGATGTCTCTTTACCAAAAATGAGTCTACCAAAGATTGATGCCAATGTGGAAGGACCAGATATGAAAGGAAAAATGGAAATGCCAACAGTTGATATTTCACTCCCAAAAGGGAAAGCAGACGTGGATATTGACATTGATGGACCCAGTGGCAAAGGAGGCAAGTTTCACTTGCCTTCATTTGACATCTCTCTTCCTAAAATGAAATCTAAGGGAGCTGATGTTGATATTGAAGGACCTGAACTCAGTGGTGATATTCATCTCCCAAAAGGTAAAGTTGAGGGTGACCTGAATATTCAAGGCCCTGATGTAAAAGGAGGCACCTTTAAAATGCCTAAATTTGATGTCTCAATGCCTAAAATGAATCTCCCAGAAGGTAATATTAACCTAAAAGGCCCAGACATCAAGGGTAAAAAGATTGAAATGCCAGACATTGATATTTCCCTCCCCAAAGGAAAAGCAGGTGGAGATATTGAAATTGGAGGACATGCTGGAAAAGGAGGGAAATTCCACATGCCTTCACTTGACATCTCTCTTCCTAAAATGAAAGCTAAGGGACCTGAGATAAATCTTGAAGGCCCAGATGTTAAAGGTGGAAAGCTAAACATGCCATCACTTGATGTTTCTTTGCCCAAAATGAAATCTCCTGACATAGATGTCAGCCTGCAGGGTCCTGATGTCAAAGGAGGAAAGTTCAGCTTGCCAAGTGTTGATATGTCACTTCCCAAAGGACAACTAGAGGGTGACTTGAATCTTGAAGGCCCTGAGATGAAAGGAGGGAAATTCAAAATGCCAAAATTTGATGTCTCTTTGCCAAAAGTGAGTTTACCAAAGATTGATGCCAATGTGGAAGGACCAGATATGAAAGGAAAAATGGAAATGCCAACAGTAGATATATCACTCCCAAAAGGGAAAGCAGACGTGGATATTGATATTGATGGACCCAGTGGCAAAGGAGGCAAGTTTCACATGCCTTCATTTGACATCTCTCTTCCTAAAATGAAAGCTAAGGGACCTGAGATAAATATTGAAGGACCTGATGTTAAAGGTGGAAACATTGACATGCCAAGTATTGACATTGCACTTCCCGGAGGAAAGGCTGAAGGCAACCTTAATATTCACGGCCCTGAGGTAAAGGGTAGCAAATTCAAAATGCCCAATGTTGATGTTTCTCTTCCAAAGTTGAACCTACCTGAAGGAGATTTCAAATTTGAAGGATCAGAGATGAAGGGAGGAAAGATTGTAATGCCCGCTATTTCAGTTCCAGAGGGAAGTGTCGAGGGTGATATCAATATCACAGGACCATCAGGAAAGTTTGGAGAGCCAACAGTTGAACTATCTGGTAAAAAGGGTGGTGGGCTCCACTTGCCAACAGTTGACATAGAGTTCCCCAGATTTGATCTTGACTTTAGCGTACCCTCTGGTCTGAAAGACAAAAGCCTCAAAGCCCATGGTCCCGATGGGTCAGGGAAGTTGGAGGTGTCTGGTCTCAAAGGAGATGTTAAGCCAGCCAAGTTGAAACTTAAGGGTGCAGACATTGAGACAGATGGTGTAGAAGGTCAAAGTGCATCACTTAAACTTCCCACAGTCAAACTTCCATCAGTGGACATCTCAGCTCCAAAAGTGGATCTAGACTTTGGACTTAACAAACCTAAAGGTGATGATGTGGAAGTAGAGCTCCTGAAAGCAGAGGGAGGCAGGCCTTCTTCAGGGGGCAGCTTTGATCTACCCAATGTCAACCTCAAGTTCCCCAGTTTTACACTGCCTAGATTTGGTGGAAAGTCCAAGAGTGGTGGTTTGGAGATATCAGGAAAAAGTCCAAAAGGAGACATTTCCCTTAGCCCACCACATGTGGAAGGTCAGATTAGGGCACCATCTGTAGAGTTTGATGGGGATGGAAAAGTCAAGGTGAAGAAATCTAAAATCAAAATGCCTTCGTTTGGTTGGTCAAAAAAGGATGCAGATGTATCTGTGTCTTGTCCTGACGTGGATGTTAGAATGAAAAAGGGGAAAATTGACATTCCTAAACCTGACATCAATGTTGAGGGCCCAAACGATGAATCAAAACATAAAGTGAAATTTCCCAAGTTTAAAATATCATCACCAAAAGGTCAACTGCCAGAAGCAGAGGTTGACGCAAAAGAGGAAGCAGATATTGAGGGGAAAGGTGGCTTCCATGCACCCGATGTCACGATTAAACTACCAAAATTCTCAATGCCAAAATTTGGCTCTAAAGAAAAAGCTTTAGGTAAGTCAGGTGGTAACCTTGATGCTAAGGCCAAAGTCAAGATGCCCTCTGTAGAGCTTTCACTTCCAGAAGCTAAAACACCTGATACTGAGGTTCTTATTCCCAAAGCAGAAGTTGATGTTTCAGACGCTGATATCAGAGGTTATGAGGGAAACCTTAAAATTCCTAAAATGCCGACTATTGACCTTTCAATCCCCAAAATTGACCTTGATGTGTCTCTGCCAAAAGTAAAGCATGAAGCGAGAGCTGATGGAGTGGAAGGAAAATTGAAGATGCCAGATATTAAAATGACAAATGTTGATTTGTCGCTTCCTAAATGGAAAACAGATGATATTGAAGGCACTCACATTGGAGCCAGCGCAGAAGGGGGGAAATTCAAAATGCCTAAAATCACTATGCCTGACTTAGATCTATCCTTTCCAAAGGGTAAGTCCCCAAAGATTGAAGGACCCGAAGTGGAATTAAAAGGAGGTGAAGGAAAATTCAAAATGCCTAACATAACAATGCCATCAATAGACATGTCCCTTCCCAAAGGAAAACCTGGAGACCTAGATGCCCCAGGCATTGAAATAGATGGTGATGGAGGTGGCAAATTTAAGATGCCTCATGTCAAAATGCCGGATGTTGACATTTCCTTGCCAAAGATAAACACTGGATTAATTGGCTCTCCAGATGTGGATGTAGAAGGAGAAGGAGGTAAATTCAGAATGCCTGGCATCAAAATGCCAAACATTGACTTATCTCTGCCCAAAGGAAAGACCGGTAAATTAGAGGGACCTGATGCTGAAATTGAAGGAAGGGGAAAGATAAAGATGCCACATGTCAAAATGCCAAACGTTGACATTCACCTGCCAAAAATGAAAACCGCCAATGTTGATGTACCTGATCTTGACGCAAAGGCTGGGGGAGGAGGAGCCAAATTTAAAATGCCCCATTTAAATATGCCCTCTGTGGATATTTCACTGCCCAAAGCAAAGATTGACAGTCCTGAAGTTGAAATAGATGGAGGTAGTGGAGGGAAGTTCAAAATGCCTCAATTGAAAATGCCAGATATTGATATCTCTGTGCCAAAAGGAAAGATTGAAGGTCCAGAGGTGGAGCTCAAAGGGGAGGGTGGAAAATTCAAGATGCCACATCTCAGCATGCCTTCTGTTGATATTTCACTACCCAAAGGAAACATTGAAGGTCCAGAAGTTGAAATAGAGGGAGGTACAGGAGGAAAGTTCAAAATGCCTCAATTAAAAATGCCAGATATTGATTTATCTGTACCAAAAGCAAATATTGAAGGTCCTGAGGTTGAGCTCAAAGGGGAGGGTGGAAAATTTAAGATGCCACATCTCAGCATGCCTTCTGTTGATATTTCCCTACCCAAAGGAAAAGTTGAAGGTCCAAAAGTTGAAGTTGAGGGAGGTCATGGAGGAAAGTTTAAAATGCCTCACATGAAAATGCCAAATGTTGATGTGTCTCTGCCAAAAGGAAAGTTTGAAAGTCCAGAGGTGGAGCTCAAAGGGGAAGGTGGGAAATTCAAGATGCCACATCTCAGCATGCCTTCTGTTGATATTTCACTGCCCAAAGGAAAGATGGAAGTTCCAAATGTGGAAATGGAGGGAGAAACAAGCGGAAAGTTCAAAATGCCTCACATGAAAATGCCAAATGTTGATGTGTCTCTGCCCAAAGGAAAGTTTGAAGGTCCAGAGGTTGAAATTGATAAAGGTGCAGGAGGAAAATTTAAAATGCCACATCTCAGTATGCCTTCAGTTGATATTTCATTACCTAAAGGAAAGATTGAAGGTCCAGATGTTGAATTCAAGGGACGTGGAGAAGGAGAATTCAAAATGCCTGGTATGAAGATGAAAGATGTTGACATTTATCTTCCTAAGGGAAAGATTGAAGGTCCAGATGTTGAAATAGAAGGAGGTACTGGGGGAAAATTCAAATTACCTCATATGAAAATGCCAGATGTTGACATCTCTCTACCCAAAGGAAAATCTAGCAAAATTGAAGGAGCAGAGTTTGAGGTTGAGGGAGGCGGAGGCCAAATGAAATTGCCACACATGACAATGCCTTCAGTAGACTTTTCACTGCCAAAAGGAAAGGTTGAAGGTCCCAAAGTTGAAGTCAAGGGTGAGTCAGGAAAGTTCAAGATGCCAAAGATTGATATATCTCTTCCTAAAGGCAAACCTTCGATCCAAGGCCCAGAGATAGAGATTAAGGGAGATGAGGGGCAGTTCAAGACTCCAAATGTGGCTATATCTCTACCTAAAGGAAAAACAAATATCAACACACAAGAGGTGGAAATTGGGGCAGAAGGAGGAGCTGTCACGCTGCCATATATCAAGATGCCAAAGGTTGACATTTCACTTCCTAAAGGTAAAAGTAAAGATACTGAAGCACCTACAATGGAGATGGATTTCAGAGGAGGAAAGATCAAAGGCCCCGATGTTAAACTTTCTAAGGGGACGATACCAATGGAAAAATCAAGTGGTGTGGAGATCAACTTACCAACCATTGAGACAGGAGGGGAAACCAAAGTGCCAAAAGTCACATCACCCGATCTGGACATGGATGTAACACTTTCTAAACCGAATCAAGGCACAGTTGTTGAGGGAGAGAACAAAGGCCTAAAACTTAAGATACCAACAATAGATATCAAAGTTCCAAAGGGAGACCTTGAGCTTGATATAGGACTGCAAAGAAGGGAGGGCAAGAAGGACAGGAAAAAAGTTGAACTACCTGAATTTGAGCTCCACACAACAGAACCCAGCAGCAAAGCGAAGGGTGCAAAAGTTAAAGGGACAAGATTCAACATTGGAATGCCAAAAAAGAAAAATGGCAAGGATTTGGCAGCAGAGGTTAAACCTGAAACCCACAACGGACATAATGAAAACAAATATCGTATTAACATCCCAGTGCCAGGGGTTATTTCATCAAGTGTACAAGGCTCAGCCAGCTCAGTAACAGAAGAAGAGGGTGGTCTCTCCTCCAGAGCAGAAATCAAAGTCCCCAGGATTCCAGATATAGATTTTGATATAGGTACGTCACAGGATGAAGATGAAGATAAAACAGAAACAGGCAAGAAAATCAAAATCCCCAAGTTTGGTGTTCCACTGCCCTCGATATCCCCCAAGGGAAGACGGAATATCTATGGGCAAGAAATTCAGTATGAGGGTCCCAAGATGCCCAAAGTAAAGAAGGCTGTTTTTGTCTTGGTAAATCCTCCAACAGATGAACCTGCTGCACGCTCAGGCTGCCTAGAAGAGGAGTCAACGACAGAGGACCTCGAAGTGAAGATGCCCAAGATCAAAATGAAGCCAAGTTTTGGGAAGTCCAAAGATAAATCAGCTTCAATGGGCACAGAGAAAGAGTGGGTGGAAGGGGAGAAGTTAACGGGGGGGGAAATGACAGTTCCCCAAGTTAATCTTCCAAAGATAAAGCTCAGCTCTCCATATGGCAAAATGGCTGCAGGGGAGGAGGACACTGAAATGAGTGTGAAACTAGGAAAGGATTTGTCATCCGTAGAAGTGGGGGAATCCAGCGGACTTGCATTTAAAACCGGCAAGATGGGCTCGGCTGGTTTTAGCGAGGAGCTCTCCAAGGAAGTGGTATCATCTCTTGCCAGAACAGATATGCTGGACAGGGACAGCTCAGACTCGCCCTCAAGTTTGACCATGGAGTTCAGCTCTACGAAGGTCCAGTCTTGGAGCGAGGTTGAAAGCAAAAGCTGGGAGTCTGAAGAAAAAGAGTCTTCCCCCTGGTTCAAGGTTCCTAAGTTCACCCTGAAGCCACACTCCACAGGTAAGAACAAAGAAAAATTCAAGCTGCAATGAAAAGATGAGCTTTGTTCTCCTGAAAATTTCTAGAAGATTTCAGGACAGGATCATAAAGCTACAGCATCAGGCGCTATGATGACTGTTTTTGCCTGTATAAACACGGCATGGGTAATTGGACTTATTCACACTATCAACAAATAAGTGGTAAAGAACAAACTTGCAAGCAGACAAGAGAATGACGCAGCTTCGCTATGTGGACAACGATCATGCCGGTTGCTCATTGGCCGAGTGATATTAACTTCATCACCCTGCCTACTTGCTCGCGGGAGTGGGACACTAGCTCACCCCCACTTCACATGTCATTTTTACCAAGGGACTGGCAGGAAACATTCTTGGTAAAGTCTGGGGTGAAAAAATTGTCCATTTGCGTTAACACATGCAGTCCACCCAAAAAAAAATCAGGAAATTTTCAGGAGTTTTGTGCATATGTCAAAACACCATTGGACTTTCATTTACAGTGAATTGACACCGTTTTTATTTTAACAACCAGTTTACTAATCGCGGCTTGTAAGAATCCGCCTCTGCTGTGTGTTTTTGTAGATGCCTTGAGAAACATGAGTAATCTGGGTTATTTCTGCTTAAACTCAGAAAACACACAATTCAACATAGCAGTACATTACAAACTAGGGAAGTATAGTTAGAGAGATATTGACCTTGTGTGTTGCATTGTGGGAAATGTATGCTAATGACTAAAAGTCTGTCTATGTTAGTTTCTACAAAATGTAAGCAAAATACAATATTAAACCACATCGGTATTTCTTTAAGAGAAAGGCAAACCTGTGCAAACACAATACATCAAATATTGCCTTCCATTACCTTTGTGTTTAACATGTTCTGAATCTATAAATGATTAACATACAATCTCCTGCTTTCTCTCTATTACACAAGACTAAGTTTCTTTTCCCACTTCCTTTCTTTATCTGTCCTCCTCTTCTGCTTGTTTCCTTTCCTTTCCTCCTCCTCCTCTTCCTCCTGCAGGCTTCCTCCAGATAACTCCAGAGGGTTCTCCTCAGGCCCAGAGGAAGGGGGAGGTGGCAGGCGAGGTCGATGTCTCGGGGTCTTTCTGCCTCCACACCTCAGAGCACAGCTTCACCACCCAGGAAATGCCCGAAGAACACCAAGTCTCCTCCACAGAGGAGGGAACTCTCACCATGGTGACCAAAACCACCAGAATCACCCGGCAAGTCGTCACCACCGAAACACGATCAGGCGAATCTTCGACAACCACAACGTCACCACACAAGGCGTTGGACTTTGACTACTGAGGATGCTGTAATGATATCTTAAATGTCTTTGAATTGTGTTGTTTTTCTTTGGTGAGGGTGCAGTGTAAGCTGAGCCTGCAAAGTGGAAAACATTGTCAACATAAAAGTCTTTATTTTATATTTTAACAGTTGAGGAAAATTGAGATGAGAAAAATTACATTTCATCTTTGAGCATTTTTGTCATTACAGCAGCAACAGAGTAATATATATAAATCTTTTTTTTTGTTACTGTTCTTTGAGTTTCGTTAGTTTAGTCCTAATTATTTATCAGTTTTGTTTGGTTTTTCAGGTTTCTCTCTAAATGTAAACATGTGGTGTTGCTTCATTATTTATTGTTGTTTGTGGGTTCAACTTATACTGTAATGAGTCATTGACAAGCATCAGCATCATGGCTTCCACCATGACTTTATAGAGCAGTACAGGCCAGAGTAATATTCATGTATATACAACTTTATAAATGATTTTTTTGAGCAGTATCCCCTCAATTTGAAATGTAATTATTTTCATATCTACCAGTACAAATAATCTTTTTGTTTTTTGGCTGGATAACTTATCGTGTTTCTCTTGAAAGAGAAGAGTGAGCTTTTTGAGATTTTAGGCTTTTCTCATTTTCTTGCCATAGTTTTATATTTTGAGCATTTATCTGGTGCTGTGAGGTAGTCACAGTTAGTGAGCGAGACACTCTGGACTCTAATCTGCTGTGGGGATCAAACCTGTGACCCTCTCGTCAAAGGCTGTTCTCTAAAATGTAGGCCACCCTGCTGCTAATGTATTTTATATTTATGTTTATACTGTACACTGCGAGGAGAATATCGGTGCTGTTTGGCACTTAAACAAAATCAGTGAAAAGGACCTTGGTAGTGTAAACTGTTAAACATTTGATCTCACTACCTAAATAATTTTCTCTCTGGGCAGATGTTATCATTACACTGCTACAATGTCAGACCTAGTGATTGGAGAGTGGTCTGGTCTCAAAGCCATCCCCTATAAAATAGATCCTCGGTAGCAAAGAAAGAGGTCAATAGGGGACTCAGGCACAACTATAATGTTTTTACACGAGAACATTAAACACAACCCTGAGACAAGAGTATTGTTATGTCGAGGTAACACACAATGAGTAGTATCTATGTGTAATAGAGATGTTTTACTTCTCTGGTTTTAACAATTCTTCAAAGTTCTCTTAGATGATAAGGGTTTCAGTGCCAAGTGTTTCTGTCAGAGCTGATTTTGAGAGGATGTTTGTTAAAATAAAATTATATTCACATGAAAAAGATTCAAATTGGAATGTCATGATGTCTTCACTTAAACAAATTTTTCATTTCAAAATAAGTCATGGACTTTAGGTGGTTCAGGTTTTTAGTGTTCATTTCATTAATCGGCTGAAGGACCTGACACACCTAGGAGATCGATGGTCGTCGGTCCCAGTTGGTCCGTCGGTGAGCGATCGTTGCTCTAGTTTTTGCGGTGTGTCCAGCTCCGTCGCTACCTGTCGGCCCCCGTCTGCCTTTTTTCAGCTGATTTCGACATGTTGAATCAGCGTCTGTCGGCGTCGTCACGGTTGGTGAGAGAAGTCACTCTGATTAGCTGTTCAGCTTAGCGAATCAGTGCACAAGAAGAAAAAAAAGAAGTGACTAGAGTCAAGATGCAACTGTTTGTCAGACATTATTCTCGATTAGATGTACCTTTATTACGAGTGGTGAGCGAGTGTAAAAAGTGTCTTCTCGTATCACAACATTCTTCTCCGTCCTTGTCCTCTTCCAGTTTCCCTTTTTTGGAATGACGATTACAGACTACCGCCGCCTGCTGGCATGGAGAGTTATTTCCTCTTACGCATGGGCAGAATGTAAGTGGTGGTTAGCCGTTAGCTGTAGTCTTTGCGGTGTGTTCAAGTGCAACTTTTTTGGCCAGAAAGGAGAAACAGGTCGGATTTGAACCCGCACTATAGCCACCATACATGGGGTGCACGCACTAACCGCTAGTCTATCGACGCCCCGTCAATCTCTTCTTTTTTTTTACTATTTAAACATTTCACATAATACAAAATATTTAACTTGGTAAAAAATAATCATACCATCACATGGCTGTGTCATGAATTTTTTTGTTGTTGTTATTAAAAGTAAGTTTCCTTTTTTTCTGACAGGATTGGTCTTCCATACAGTTACCAAAATCCATATGAACCCATTGTTAAAGATTTTTTATTCTACTTTTATCCAATCCTCTTCTTTAAGCAGACAGTTAAGAAAATCAACACCCTCATGAGAACAAGAAAAAAATTAACATTTGTTATCACTCGTTGAAAATTTGCATTTGAAGGCAAATGTCAAACTAAGATTGACATTAACGCAATCCCTGAAATTACAGTAAAAACACACATCTTCTTTGCATGCAGAGGGCCCCCTGGTGGTGTTTTCAAAAACCACACATAGAGTGGATACACAAATTCCTCTGTAGTTATTGGTATTTCATGTTAACAAGGCAGCTTTAATTTAATTATTTCACTTTTTTTAGGTTCAGTCTGTATTCTACACATTTTGGTTAAAGCAGCAGATACAGAACGTCTGTGCAAGTGGACTGATTATTCTTACCTCATCACACTGCAGGCCGTCTTCCCTCGATTAAAACGCTGCTTTAGGAATGAACTGCAGGAGCACAAGCACAAATATATTTTGAGAAGCATAAAACCCTTGAATTGAGTCTGAATCAGTCACAGAGAAGAAGAGGAGTTTAAAAAATCTGCTGTGGATTAGAGACACAAAAGCACATGGATTAACTTCAGGTATAAAAAAATTCAAGAGAGGAGGGACTTTGGAGGAGAAAGTGATAAACTATGTACATAGGCGCATGACGTCTTCTTATTGTGTGTGTGCGTGTGTGTGTGTGTGTGTGTGTGTGTGTGTGTTTCAGTCGACTTATCTTCTGCTGTGATGATGCTGTGCGACGTAAGAAACAAGGAGTGAGTGTATGTGAGGGAAGATTACTGCTGTATGAGGAGCGATCGATGCACCCAGCTAAAGTCTACCTCGTTTGTTTTTAGTGGATAAAACAGAGATAAAGAATTTTATGTCTTAACAAAAATCGTGCAAACATTCCTCACAGAGATCAAAAGATTGGACAGCTGTGACGCAACGCAGACAACTCACTTTTACGTATTAGGCATATTAAGAGGTGTGACTGAGTTGACTGACAGGTGGGCGAGCTGCAGCTGTTTGTCAGGAGGCTTAAAGTGAGGGTTGCTAATACTGGGAGGCTTGCAAAATGTGAAAAGTAACATCTCCTCAGGGCTCCATCTAAACCCACTCCCTCCCCTCGGGCAGGTGGAAATTGAGGGGAATTTTAACTTGAAAGTGTCACCTTAGCGTGCCTAGCTGTTGTTGCTAACAATTTGTCCTCTGTACCCAGAGGTTGGCCGTGTTGCTAAAATATTTGACCTTGCTTGTGCTAAGCTCGCACATTGCGCGACTCATCTTCCAACTCGATCCATAGCTTTGCTTTCATGTATTTTGGCTTCTACTGCCACCTATTGGCTTTATTGGGTACTGCACCATGGGAAATGTGTCTTTCTAAACTGCCATCACAGATTTGGGGCATTTATGGAAACTGTAAAATTTGCATGCATGCACATATTGGCAAGGAGCACATGACGATGTATTGATTTTCTGTCCTCTTGCTTTATCCAAACTCCTCCTCGTCTCAGCCTTCTCTGCTTCTGTCTTCTTGTCATGTTTAGCAGGATGAGCAATTGTAACCATGGCATCCTCCCTTACACCTTTGAATATCTCAGACGGCAGATCGGTGCATGATGGTCTGTCAGATCTGATCCAGGATCAGTCAAGTGTCACCTTGTGATTACAGAGAAGTAACGTCAATATACGGGACAGAGTATTTCCTGCTCAGGATGAACACATTTAGTTACAAATATGGGATGTCAAATATGGGACGGTTTGCATCCCTACCTTGAGGAGAAAAACACTCACTGCCACCTTTGTCCTCATTATTACAAGCAACAAAAGCTCTTTAAATGGTCTCCTATAATGATCTGCATCGTCTCTTTCAGGCAGCTTCTACAGCATGCTAATCCACTGTAGCTCTGCAAAAGTGGTAATATCATGTCAGCATCAAGGGACATACATTTATTCATTAGTCCCTGTTTGGTATTCACCAAATTACTGCTGTTTGGCTGGCTTTTAATGAAACAGGACTGCAGTGGTGCAAATAGGGACAATGTGCAGACTCTGCTGCTCTACTCAGAGATGTTTCTGTAAAGTGAACACAGTCACTACAGAGTGTTTTTGCTCTTTGTTGCTAGCTAGCTAATGTTCTAACTTAACAAAAAAGATGTGAGTGTGCTTAGAAAACACTATCCACTATGACGGTCAACAAAAAAAATAGCATAAACTTTCCAGGCATCACAGATGCTAATATCTCCAGCTTACCAGCTGAGTATGAATCGTTGTGCAGCATTTCCTGCCTCAGCCTCATGCACGGAGATGTCTACTTGTTTAATTTTCCAAAGCTGTGACCAGTTCCTCACGTTTGTCTTCAGCATAGCAACACTGCCACCTGGTGATGTTTTAGTGGTACTGATCTCCAACAATAACACTGACAATGATTTAAACTGTCCCCTAAATGTTCAACAATAAGTTAAGTCTCTTTTACACCGAATATAATAAAAAGAAAACTTTTTAATGTGCATTATGTTTATTAAATTGCTTTGTTGAATAATCTGTGCATGAGTCACATGAGGGGGGGGGGGGGGGGGGGGGGGGGTGACCAGTGCACGACCATAGACTGTATGCAACTGCATCGTTATCTTTTCTGTTTTCCAGTGTTTTTCTCTCTCTAGCATAGATATAGAGGCAAGATTTCTTTGGTGCTGTTTACCTGACTCTGTTGCTTTGTCCACCACTTCTGCGTTGACTTAAAGGCTTTGTATGTGATTTTTTTGATCCAGCAGATGTCGCCCTTGAGCACCAGCATGAAACCAAAACCCAAAACAACTTGTGCTGCATTGTTGTGTTAGCATGCTAATGCTAGTGATCTTTATTACGCTCGTATCTTCACACTGCATGTAAATTTACCTGAAATGAGCGTGATCTAGAAACACAGTTAAGCAGTGAGTACAGTATGTTATTCTTCTTTTCTCTAGTCCCTCAATTAAACAACTTTTATACGTGAGGGGAGGAGTCAGCCGGCCGTCCCGACGATGTAAACAAACTGAAGATAGGACTCTGAAAACTCTGAAAACATCACAGACAGTGGGACTCGGGTGTTACACCCATTGTAGACAGTCATGACTCACAGAGTTATTTTCAGAGGATATACTTGATTTATATTATATTTAAGTGTGAAACATCACAGATAAAGCCTTTAATGTCATGGCTTGCCTCCTGAGAACCCCCCTCTCCCGGAAGAGTCTCCCACATGTGCAGTGAGAACAACATACTATTGGAACTGAAGGATGTCAGGGGCAGTCTACCGGGAATGTTCTAGAAATGTTCAAGAGTGCATGGCTGATGTGAGAACAGCTATGATGATCTCTTCCTTATATCCACATTAAAAAAAAACTTCTAGTGTGGCACTAACCATCCCTCATACACTTCCGCTGTCCTCGCCTCTCCTTGCCTCCGTGTGGCACGATCCACCCCTCGTATCGGTGAGTGGGCTGCAAGTCAAATTAGCTCTCCGTCATCCTGCTCGCTGAGCGCACCCGAGGCTACTGCGGTAAGATGCGGCGACGCACGATGTCGAGCCGCGGTGGGTGAAGGGATGCGCAAATGGTCGAACGAGCGGCGAGAAAAGATGAGAGGAGGAGAAAAAACAAAAAAGATTCACCGTGCTGTTCGGCGCTGATTTAGACGATGGGGCAGAGCTGAGTGCGTGTTTGACTTGATTTGTAACGCTGTAGCTCCAAGTGGTGCAGGCCGACTGGATGGGATGTGGTGGCGCTGATCCCGCTGAAGGATGCTCCAGAGCCCCGAGGAGGAAGAAAGGGCTTCTCCTGTAAACAACAAGGAAGCAGAGAGGCGTCCAGTGAAGGGCACTTAATGTAAAGCTCGGACAGGAGGCATCGAACCAGGTGAGACCTTTCCTCGAGCATCTCTCAGGACATGTTGGATGGGGGATACTGGTTTTGCTGGTACAGTCTGTGGTTTGGTGTTTTATCTTCATCACAGTGTGCTCTCATCAGTAGGCTTAGTGAGATATGTGGCCCACACCAGTTCTTTGCTTCTTACCGTAGAGCTCTATTGAGTCACTTTTGGTCAATCATGTAAACTGTGTTTGGCACGAAGAGGGGGTTTGTGGTTTAATGGCCCCTCTATGTGTCATTATTCATGTTTATTTTGTATGGCTGATGCAACAGTAATGCATGACATGTCTGATTGTACATATTTTATATTTTAAAAAAATGGCCTGTCTGTGTAGGTGTAGTATGAAAAGAAGCCACTTGGATTCAAATGTTTGACCTTTGACAGACTCACACCTCCACAAACAGGAGAGCTGTAATCCAGTGAGTCAAACCAAAGTGAAACACGATCTCCGCTCTGTGTGGGATAACAGGAAATTAAGCGTTACTCAATTATGCTTTCATTTACATTTTCACTCAATCTGATCCTATTACTTTTAAAAAGGCCTGTATTGCTTCCACTCTTGGCCACGATACTTGCAATTTACAATTAAACTTTAAAAACAATTAGTCGAAAAATGCTGTTTCTGTACGAGCAGGCGTCGCAGCTTTTCCAACTATTAATTGCCTTGTTTTGTCCCACTCCCCTGCAGGTTGTTCTGTGACAGCTGAGTCAGTCTCCTGTGCTGACAGTGAAGCTCTGACGACGGCGTCACTGTGCATCGGCCTGGAGGAAAGCAAACTTCTCATTATCCTCTCTCTCACGGTCTCTCTCTGACAGCTGGACGTCTGACCTGGGCGTTTGTTTTCCTCGTCACACCTTCAAAGTTAAGGAGCGATGAAGGGAAACTGAAAACACCACCATTAGGAAAACAACAGATTCTGTTTTTGTCGACGAGAATGAACTGTTATTAATCTGTTGTTCATCAGCGTGAGAGTCAGCTCTCTTATCGGCTTTCTTGACAGTAGTTTAGCTTTTCTATCATGCTCGGTGTGATTTTTCCAGACTTTAATATTTTAAACATTAGAGCTATTATGCTCTGAATCAAACACAAGACTCTTGATGGTGCCAGTGTTCCCTCTTACATGACCGGCTGCGCTTTAATAAAGGATAAGTGAATAAATCATAAATGAGGCCAACAGCAGGCACCATGCTGCAGCAGAATAACAACAATAACTACCCCTGCCTGAATGTGTCAGGCTCCACCCGGGACATGCTCCAGAAGTGCTCCAGAGCCTCCCTGCCCTTCCACAGCAGGATGGAGCTCGGCCTCGGAGACCTGCCGCTGATCCGGGGGCTACGAGCCTGGGCCCTCTTCTCCAAGAATCGAAAGAAGGCTGGAGGTCTCCTGGGAGGAGGTCAAGCGCCCGTTGCTCCTCCCGCGGGCCGAGGCGGTTCGACTTCTTGCCCCCGGCCTGCTGATGTGTACCTCAGCGGTGAGTGGGGCGGCATGGGCTACGGGATTCCCTTGGGGCTGGACGCCGGGCAGGCCGGGATCGGAGCTTTGGTGACGGTCGCCACCTTGAAGACATCAGAGGGCAGCGGGAAGACTCAGACTCAGTGCATCTTCCTCCGGACTGAGAAAGGGAGCTGTTTGTACTCGACAGCTAAACCCGGTTGTGGTATGACCTCCAGTGCAGCCTCCAGTGTTGGAGGATGGCTGAGAGGGAAGACAGGAGGAGGAGGAGGAGGAGGCGGGAGCAGAGACACCCCAGCCGGTAGGAGGGACAATGGGCCAACTCCACCGGCACAGACTGGAGCAAACCGGGTTAGAGTGCGATCTGGCCGGAGATGGAGGAAGTCCTGTAATGCAGCGGGCCGGGAGAAAAGTGGCTCGAGCAGAGAGCAGCAGCGGAGCGGTGGCGAAGTTCCTGCAGGAGAAATCATCCAAGAAGAAAGGCAGGAAGAGGGAGACAAAGGAAGCCTGGACTTTGAACAGTTTCCCAGCCCTCAGCAGGACAACAACAGGAGAGCGTGCAGAAGTCCCAGATGCAGCCACCACGACTCTCCTGAAACCTGCACTCGGTGTGGAAGGAGCGCACAGAGGAAGGGAAGCCAGGATGAAAACGAGGGAGGCGAAAATCCAAGAGGAGTCATCCAAAACAAGCTGGACATCGAGCTGGAGGGAGTAAGGAAGGAGAAGCAGAAGAATGAGGAGGAGGAGGAGGAGGAGGGAAGCGTCTGCGGCTTGGAGTCGTCTAATTCGTCTGTTTTGGATGTACCAAACCCTGACCCAGAATCTAACCACCATAACCCAGAATCCCACAGCGGCTGTGATGTCGAAGAGATTAGAGAAGCAGAGAGTAACGAGAAAACCTCTCACATCAAGGACGACTGTTCAGAGAACAAAGAGGCTACAGACTCTGAGGAAATGAAAGTACAAACTAGGAACTATGATTTTAGTCATGACCGGTCTCCGAGGGCAACTGATGACATTTCATCAGGACATATCAGAGATATTGATCACAGAAAACCAGGAGAGATCCCCTGTGAAGACACAGCCGCTAATGTAAATGGATTTCCTGACTGTGTGGACACAGATCACGAATCAGAGATTGTGAATGTTGAGGAGGAGGAGGAGGAGAAGGGAATTAATCAGACTCTTGCTGAACTCTCTGTCGTAGCAAACCGCTCTGAGGACGCCTCCGCCTCCACCTGCGCTGAGCCCTCCGCTCCTGCAGAGGGCAGCACCTGCCATGAAGATCACAAGAGTTTTGTTGTTTTGGGGGAGAAAGAGAACAGCAAAGAAGATCAAATTGAAGGGTATCAACAAGGGGTAGCAGATGGACCGGATGATAGCCCATTTGAGCTGCAAGAAGCAAACCGTGCCAACACTGTGAACGAGGACATAAAACCTCAGTTTTTCTTTAAAAACGTAGAAATCAGCAGCAAAAAAGAAGAGATAGAGGCTTCGTCTTTCTCCCTGAGACACACAAGTCCCCCCATCTTTGAAATTAGCGTGAGGATAGGAGAAGAAAACAGATGCAATTATAGTGGGACTGAGCTTATTGGAGCAGATTTTAGAGATGAGGCGGTGTTGGAGGAGAAAGAAGAGGAGTCACGGGAGGGAAATAAAGAGGAGAGAGTAAATCTTCAGGAAGGGGAAGAAGCAGAGGAGATTTTGAGTAAAGACTGCATCTCCAGTGTGCACGATTCTGATGGTAAAGAGATTAGTGTCAAAGAGGCTGAGGAGGACATTCATGTAAATAGCATACAGGACAAAGTAGTAAGAAGCTGTGCACTGAAACACGAGTGTGCAGGTGGATGCAGGGTGAGTGAGGCTGGAGACACCTGTGGACAAACAAGCATCGCGCACGTTGAATTAAACGGAGAGACCAGCACCAACGTCACTAATGTTCCCTGTGCTGATCCCTCCACCTCCATTACACTCTCCACGGCTAATCCTGCCCCCTCTCAGCCCCCCTTGGGATCCATGGCAACCGGCCTGCCCTGTCTGGAGGCGGAGAAGGAGGAGGTGGAGGAGGAGGAGGAGGAGGAGGAGGAAAGGGTAGGAGTGACGGCAGAAGACGGGGAAGGAGGCCAGGAAGGGAAGCGGAGGCACGGGAGAGAGCTGGAGGAGGAGAGGGTCTCCACCGTGGCCTCTGAGGAGGGGAGGAAAGAGGAGGCGGAGGGGGAGGAGGAAGATGAGTTTGGAGTATTCATGCAGGCGGAGGGAGAGCCGGCCTGGAGCGAGGGATCCAGCATGTCTGCCTCAGTGCCTTGTGGGAGCAGAGGGAGTGTTGGTGAGTCTCCTGGTTTCTATGTTTGCCGGCCTTCTCTCTCTCTCTCGCTCAGTATTTCTCGCCCCTATGACAGCTTTAGTAAGTTTCCTCTCTGTCTGCTGCCGTGTGACTCAAACATTATTTTGGTTGAAGAAGTTGACAAGTCTGACGCTAAAGAGCTTCAGAAGTGGAGCGGAGTCTTCTGAGGATGTCACAAATGTTCAGACGCAGAGACGTTAAAAATATCAGCTCTTCTCTTGTTGTTGTGCTAGAAATAACTCACTCAGAGTATTAGTGCGTTTTTTAACCTTTTGTACTGTTTCAGGAATGCACTTACACATGCTCTGTTTGAAAGGGCCACACCGGTGAGTTTCTGTCTTTTAGCCTGTAAGAAACTTGAATGCTGTTAAATTAGCAGCTTCAGAATCCTCCTGGTGTTATCAGTGGAGTTGTTTTAAATCCCCTGTAAGCTTCTTTACGTGTATTTATGATGTAACACAGTCTGACAATACTTCAGACTTGATAGGAGGACGTTTTGAAACCTGGCTGGAGCTCTTTAAAACAACCTTCTTGTTCCAGAAGTTAAAATCCCATTCAGACAAAGTTTGTGACTCACGGTTGGAGCGACTCCACAGCTGCTTTAAACTATTCCACTTTGTCCTGAGTACCGAAGAATAATGAGTGTCTTTGGAAATAGTTTGATCATGGATTTTGAAGGTTTAAACATATGGACATTAAATAACAGTCGTTAAAAATAAGCTGTTACATTTGCTTTCTTAGCATGAGGTTACGCCTCATACCTATGCTATGTGTTATTGGATGTGTCCACAGAACAATACAAAGAGTGGAAAAGGACATAGTGTTGAGATGAGTATGAAGCGGCTTCTTAATGTGCCCAAAGACTCCCACCAGTTTCTCCTGGGTCTCAGGTTATACTGTACATGTCACCATCGCGCGCTGTAAATCTTCTGAATACGACCTGCTGCGTTTACTCCTAGCAGACATTTTAAGGATGGCTGGAAAAGTCCAGATAAAGTCCTGGTGAAAAATGTGGCCGTTCTCGTTCACACACTCAGCCCTCCTGATGTTTCAGGAGTTTTGGGAACGTGTGAAACGCTGATACATTCACTTTTCAAAGTTGAGATAATCAAAATCAGAAGAAATAATTGTTAGTTAATAAGGAGAGCTATGTGTTTCTAAGTGGATTCACAAAGACAGACAACATATTGTTTGTAATGAAACCAGTCTGAAAAAAAAACTAAAAAAAGAAGTCAAGTTGTCACTAAAATGTGGAGTGTACGATGATTTATTGGGAAAGATTTAAAACTCACAAACACACTGCTGATATAAAAGAGACACCATATTAATAAATAATGTCTGACTTCACAGCGCTGTGAGCAAGTACACCAACTGAATGCATAAAATAATAATCTGACACAGTGTGAATCAGCTCGTCTATATTCAACACACACACGACACGCATGCAGCTGAGAACGTCACGTCTCAGAGTCATTGTGCCTCGAACATGCCGTGTTAATCAGTCCTTACGTTCCCTCAGTGCGCTCCCTTTAGCTAATCACTTAAGCCCGGTTACCTCAGAGGGCAACAAAGCTAAGCCGAGGTTTCATCATCATACATTTGTCCTTCCTTCATACATCTGGTTTATTGTAGTACTTGAACAAACTGTAGAGGATTTAAGAGTTTGAAGGTGCTGCCTGCATCAACAGATCATTTAGTGTAAATAGTATTTAATGTGTTAGAGGATCGCTCAGATTCAGTTTGTGCACCTTCGATGGCCACACACACAGTTTGTGTTTGACTTTCTGGGGTTTGAAGAAGTGCCATCACTCTGGATAAAAACACACAATATATTGGAAGTTTTTAAATGTCAGTACACACTAACATACTCCTCAAACTAATATAATGTTTCATCACCAGGATATTGAGTTGGAAGCTGAAATATATTTTCATAATGAAGTTAGCTAACTTGTTACCCTCTCACTGTCTCTCTGTGCAGGTTTGCTAATCAATCCTTAAGGCAGCCGTCGTCGCTCTGATGTTTACGTATTGATTATTAAAACATCTTGACATCATAGTAAGAATCATCTCTGCATTAATGTTTGCCAAAGTTAAAATACTGTGGCATGACAGTGCAGTTGCATTGCATATGAATACACAAACAATATTTAAAGAATAATGTAACATAATGCACTCAACTCATTGAAGAGTCTGCTAATAATATGTGAAAGTATTTGCTTCCAGGAAAAAATGACATTAAAAATGACACAAAACAGCAGCGCCAGGGCGGACTCCTAGATCATGAAGAGGGGAAGAGAAGAGGGATTAAAGCCCATAAATATACCAAAACAGTGACTAACGCCCAGTTTTGTTTACTTTTTTATGTTTATTTTTTAGCTTTTTTTTGCCTTTATTTGATTTGAGAGATAGGACAGTGGATAGAGTCAAGAACCTGGGAGAGAGAGAGGAGCCACAGGTCGGATTCGAACCTGGACCGCACACTTGGACGACTGTAGCCTCTGTACTAGGCTACCAGCGTAGCGTACCAGTGTTGTTTCTCAGCTACATAGTCAAAAAGAAAATATCCATCACCTCCTGGTTGATCCATTTGTTGGTTACGTCTGAGGCCTGTGAATCAGAGTGTTGGCTGCTTTTATACGACAGTTTAAAGGCTTTATATGCGATTTTTTGATCCAGCAGATGTCGCCCTTGAGCACCAGCACGAAACCAAAACAACTCGCGCTGCATTGTTGTGTTAGCATGCTAATGCTAGCGATCTTTATTACGCTCGAATCTTCACACTGCATGTAAATTTACCTGAAATGAGCGTGATCTAGAAACACAGTTAAGCAGTGAGTACAGTATGTTATTCTTCTTTTCTCTAGTCCCTCAATTAAACAACTTTTATACGTGAGGGGAGGAGTCAGCCGGCCATCCCGGCGATGTAAACAAACTGAAGATAGGACTCTGAAAACTCTGAAAACATCACAGACAGTGGGACTCGGGTGTTACACCCATTGTAGACAGTCATGACTCACAGAGTTATTTTCAGAGGAGATACTTGATTTATATTATATTTAAGTGTGAAAAATCACATAGAAAGACTTTAAGCTGTGAAGTACAATAAATGTGTTCGTCCTAAACTGACTGAGAGATGTTAAAATGAGAGGATTGTAGATAAAAAGGTTTGATCTGATACCGAGTTGAATAAGTTCATAACATGAAGTGCAAAATAATTTGATCACTAAAGTTTCTAATCTTGTCAGAAATGTGGAGCCGAGCTCCACTTGGCTCTCGGATGGAAGTCAGAATCTGTCCTGACCTGAATTCCTCTCGCTCTCACTACACGTATTAATCATTCAGAGTTTGTGTTCAGGGAGGGAGGAGGAGGAGGAGGAGGCAAACGAGGCCCGGGACATTGAGCTCGTTTTTAAGCCTCAGGTTGTGGGGCAATGGGTGAAAAAGAATGTCACACAAACACACACACACACACACACTAAAACAACAGCAGTGTCTATTATACACACCATGTAGCCTGTGAGTGATGACAGGTAACATGAGAAGGCAACCAGCATCAAAGTGAGACAAATATTCACTGAGATGTTCCCTTTGGAGCGAGACGTTGCTGTTTGATAGCTTGTAAAAGATAACACGTACGTTTGATGTTTATGGGGTAGAAGTAGGTGTGTGAGAACTACATGCTACACAGCTCCGTGTACGGCTGAGTGAATTGTAGTGTGGGACATGGGAGTGTCGTTTCAAGTTGCTCTATCTGAACCTTCATGTGGAAATTCTACTAACAATCTAACTTTTGAGAGCATAGGACACAGTTATGGTGTGGTATGATAACAAGCAGCTTTTTACACCATTATTGTCAATCCAATTTAAAGTCTTTATATGCACTTAAATATAATAGAAATCAAGTATCTCCTCTGAAAATAACTCTGTGAGTCATGACTGTCTACAATGGGTGTAACACCCAACTCTAACACACTCAGAGTTTTCAGAGTCCTATCTTCACTTTGTTTACATCGCCCGGACGGCCGGCTGACTCCTCCCCTCGTGTATAAAAGTTGTTTAATTGAGGGACTAGAGAAAAGAAGAATAACATACTGTACTCACTGCTTAACTGTGTTTCTAGATCACGCTCATTTCAGGTAAATTTACATGCAGTGTGAAGATACGAGCATAATAAAGATCGCTAGCATTAGCATGCTAACACAAACAATGCACCGCGAGTTGTTTTGGTTTCATGCTGGTGCTCAAGGGCGACATCTGCTGGATCAAAAAATCGCATATAAAGCCTTTAACAAGTCAACCTCAAACACATTCTCAGTGTAATAATGGTTTACTCAGTCTACAATTCTACAATTCATTTAGCAGACGCTCCAATCCAAAGAAACGTACAACAAGAGCAAGGATCTAGAAAGGTCAGTAAGAGCAAACGATCAGCTTTGAGTCTGATTGGACACACAGGTGCTGACAGGAAGTGACCAGAGGCAAAGCATGACATCGACAGCTGTTCTTGAGAGCTCTAATCAGCATCAAAATCATCATAAATATCATCATCAAAATCATCAAAACCATCAAAATCATCATAATCATCATCATTAAGTTAGTAGGTGTTCATAAAGAGCTGGGTCTTTAGCTTTTTCTTAAAGGTGCAGAGGGACTCTGCAGATCTACTGGAGTTTCTGTTATTTCATTCTACCACCGGGGGGCGACAGAGGAGAAGAGTCTAGTCAGCGTCTTAGGGCCTTGTTGTGAAGGTTGCATGAGATGGCAGAGGGTGGTTGGAGGGAGGGAGTGTAGACCTGGAGAAGGAGCCCTCCAGTCTTCTATCCAGGTTGGCAGAGCCGCCTTGAAACGTGACACACACCACAACGCCAACAGGATGTCTACTACACTTACTACAGAGTACTATTAACGCTGTGTTTGTGTGTGTTTGTGTGTGTGTGTTTGTGTGTGTGCGCCTGACAAACAGCACTTGGAAACCACGCCATCACTGGAGAGTCGACTCACTGGACACCCGGCTGGACGGACAGCTCGTTCCCCCAATCAGACGACACCTGGACGGCCTTTCCTCAGGATTCGTCAGACGGCGGTCGAGACGCAGACGGACAGTGGTGGCCGACCTGCGCTGTGGAGCAGAGCAGAGAAAAGCTCTTGGCCAATCAGAATCTGGTAAAGTTCTCCGTCTTATAAGCTAAATCTACAAGCATCTGCGTGTTTAACTTATACTTCAGCATCGTCAATGATGGAATTAGCTGCCTGTGAATCGTCGGCCTCAACATCATCCACTCTCAACGAGCGGAGAATCATCATCACTCGTATCCCTGCAGCGTCATTACGCAAATCATAACTGTGTTTAAAGTTAAATTAAATCCAGACTGCTTCTCCACATTCACAGGTATTATTCCATAAATCGTTTTTATCACAAAATCAAGGGGAGAGGCTTCAACTTTAGGGGTTCCAGCCGTTTTGAGGGATTATTAACATTATCACTGTGAAGTTAGCAGTAAATCATTAGCATATATCTGCACTCAGGAACATGTTAACTCACTAAAAAGATCTATTTGTTTGTTTTTACTTGTTAAAAATTTTATTTAAGAGGCTTATTTCAACCAATATTTAGAATTAAACAAAGTAGAGAAACCTATCACTCTGGTTAGAAGTAATTATGAGCCATGTCCCTTTTTTTAATTTCCTGTTTTCCAACACTGTTACCATGGAAACACATCCAAGACACCGCCCTAGGGATAAGGTGACAAAGTTTTCAGACTTAAATTAGTCACTATTTTGTAGCTCACATTAGACCAGTGTAAGCTCTGAGTGCTTTTTTTTTTTTTTTTTCTGAGAAAGGAGCCGACACTGCAGGATAGAGTCTCCCAGCGGACGTTAATGCAGTGAAAAGATGCAGATGAAAAACGAGCTCTGCCCAAAGCTGCAGCGAAGGAGAGAAAAAGTGTTTTCAAATGAGCTGTTTTTCGTATGCTTGCAGGGTCATGAAGACGCTTCTTAGGCAGGGCAGGTTAACGGACAGAGGAGGGCTACACAGATATACTCCTGCATCACAGATACGTGCTGTCCTGTGGGCGGCATGTCGACTTGTTTTTGTTTCTTATCACATGAGCGTTAGGTTTGATGCCCTGCAGGAAAAACACATTCTGTTAAATCTTATGACTTATTTTTTGTGTCTGTTTTTCAGGCGTCTGTCTTCGCTGAGGCCTTCCCGTCGCTGCCTGCTTCGTCCTCAAGTGACCTCGATACTGTTCCCACCCTGACCCAGATCCTCCGAGGCAGGGCAGACCAGGACCAGGGGTAAGTTAACATCTCAACTGAACCTATTTCAGGTCAGTTTACATAACCGAATCATTAGAGATTTACTGCGTACTAATTGATCTGCTGCAGTGTGTGAAGGTTGTGTCGACACATTCCTACAATCTCTATGAGCATAAATCAGAGTCAACAGACAAGTCCTTCATATTGGGCTTCAACCTGCTGCAGGAAACTAACATGGAGATCTCAGTTTTTCAGCAAGTCAGAAAACACATGAACACAACGTTATCACTGCAAAGACTGAACTTTTTAAAAACTTTTTGAGAGCTTCAGTGAGAGCGAGTCGTTTAAACTTTTCCCCAAATCCTAAAACAGTGTTTTATTGTAAGATGGATGGTGGGATCCATCCATGTGGTTGTGTGCAGAAATGTTATATTCATATATTTAGAGGAACTATGCTCCGGGAAAATGTGATAAATCGAGGCCACCTAGTGGTTGTTGTTGTGAACTGCCAGTTAAAGACAAACAGAAGGTCTAAATATAGATTGTGTTTATGATTGGTTGTGATGGCAGAGTGTTTAAGACAGACACTCTTGGATGCAAATTGCAGATATAGAATAAAACATTTTATTTTCCACGATCACTTTTACAAACTAACGTAAGTAAACAGTTTACAGACAGGATTTACTCCGCCATGTAAAGAATTCATTCTGCAAGAAAATCGCTCATAAGATGTCATTCATACAGTGTGTGGCAGTCTGATGAGTTAAACATAACATTAAAAAAAAATGTATTACAAATGTTTAGACAAAAGAATCCACGTTTCATGACAGCCCCATAAAATACCATTTTATCTCTGTCAATTAAAGATCAGAAAATGATTTTTTTGGTACTTTTCTAACCAAAAGTCAATCATTAATGCAGTTTCTATGAGTAACACTGAAATATCTTTTACACCAGCTGAACATGACCCAGTTCTTTTATATCATCACTATTAAAATCCATTAATTTAATCTGAAAACATCATTGTATGTTTTATGCAGCTTCTACAGCTGTGATTTAATTCAAAATGTATCTGTGTCTGTTTGTCTTTCTGGTAAATCGTGGCTCTCTTGTTCATGTTTGACCCCGCAGGCTGTTGGACAGTTTCCATGACTTGAACAAAATGATTTGTCAGAGATACAAGAGAGCCAATGGCGTGTCTCGTGACCTCCTCCTGACGATGTTTCACCTGGAGCAGCCGCACGCTGTGAGTATAAGACCGGTGTCATTCACAAAACAAACATGGCAAAACAAAGTCTGTCTCGCCCACATGACTCACATCCAGCGTTTTAATGAGCTCTTTAAAATGATGTTACACTTAATTCTCTCTCCTCCTTTCTGCACACGCTCGCCATAATTTCACGAGGACAAATCAGCAGAGGGCGCTTCATGTTGAGTTTCAGTTTGTGAAGCTTCGGTGTTGTTAAATTGAATTTGTCCCTGCAGCATTAACAGCGTGTGAAAGGGACTGATAGTGCTGTTTGACTGGTGGCCTTGAAAACTGCAGTTTCATTTAAATTAAGTGACCGCTGTTACATGCAAAACACTCGTCACACTCCACAGTCGCAGATAAACGAGCCGATGAGGCCGGCTGGACTCACAATGAGGGGGAGCGTTTGAGGGAAATACAAAGCAACCTGCAGGAGAAGCAAACGAGGTTCACTCCTCCAGAGTCTTTGTTTCAAGGTGACTGAGCAGGAATCACACTCTGCTGAAGGCTCTTCTTTAAACTGTTTTATCTGGGTACCATGTCTTCACTCAAGTAATGAGTTGTAAGCTTAACATTATTAGCAATAAGTTACAGATGCTTACACATGATTACATGTTGTTTTCTTTTTTAAAACAGAGAATTGTGCACAAATGAAACACCATGGAGGCTCTACTCGTGGGAATAGTCTAATTTCTGAGGTTATTTATTGTTGGGTATTTGGATCACACGGGTCACAATAAAAACATTTAGCTACTTTTACATTTAAAAAAAGCTCAACACTGATTTTAAATTCAACGACTACTTTACATAATGCTCAAATTCTCACATTTAGAAATAAACAGGGAGAGACAATATATGTTGATAATCACCTTTATTGTGAATGAATATGGAGGAAGTCGGTGAGTTTAATATGAATGTGAAATGTGTGCAGTGATACGGTGATGTGCTGTAGCTTCTCATTTATTGATTAATAGATTGGAATGTATCATAAATAAATAGTTGGATATTATCCAAGAAGCATGGTTCAGTTTTTTTTAAACTACTCGTCTAAAGCAAACAAAAAATAATACAAAATGTGTGATCAGGGTGTCTGTAGCCTAGTGGTTAGTGTGCACGCCCCATGTGCGGAGGCTGCAGTCCTGCTGGCAGGCAGCCTGGGTTCGAAACTCTCTCTCTCTCTCTCTCTCTTTCTGATTTTGGACTCTATCCACTGTCCTGTCTCTATTCCAAAATAACCTGAGAAACCCTTTTTAAAAAAGTGTGATCAGATGTCTTTTTGAATCTCTGCATCACGGTGTGTTTTTATATTCTGCAGGAGGTCAAACCTGCTCCTCGGACAGCCAATCGACGACTCTCCCCTGGCCTTCCCTCGGCCAATCAGCATGCTCAGAATGCTGCTGCCAAGCGACGGCTGTCATATGACTACAACAGAAACATCATGGAGTAACTGAGCAGCTTCGGCTCTTGGTTGGATTTTGATGAAGAGCTGCAGCTTGAACCTGAGCTGGGCACAACAGACTGACCGCAGGTTTCCGTCGACTCTGGATTCACCTCCGGCGGTCTATCTGCTCGCAAAAATAACTGAGCGACCTTTTGGCTCTTTGCACTTCCTGGTTCTTAAAGCTCGAACCCGGTGACAAGACGTAACCTTGATAAAAATGAAACAACTCTTTCGGTTGTGTTTCAGAAGTCGTCTCCTCCAGCTCCCGTCGATGTAAACCGCTGGAGTGTTTCATGACTCACCCTGTGCCACCTCGTTCACCACCACAACCATTTTCATTTTTCCAACTCCACCATGAGGACAGCGCGACGTCACAGACTGATTGGAGCATGATGACGCCCAAGTTAACAGGCACTCATATTAGAGGAAAAGTCATAAATGCTTTTATATAACTACACACCCCTGAAATTGTCCCTCCTGTTGTTTTATCAGAGAAGATTTAAAGAGAAACACGTCTTCACTTTAGAGCTGCTTGGAGGGCAGAAAGCGTCTCTTTGTTTGAGTTTCATACCAACGAGCCAAACAAGAATGAAACATCGCCGATTCTGCTTCTTTGTGATGATTGCATTCATCGTTCTGGAGGTCACCTTTCCATGGACTGATCTGTTTTGATGGAAGTATTTGCTGTTTCATTTTTGAGTCTGCTGTCACTAGTTAACCTTGGTTATTCTCTCCCCCCCCCTTTCTACTCATGTTATCTTTTGTCTTGAGATGAGAATAATTGTTTCACTCAAACAACGAGACGTTTTCTTCCTCTGGAGCCGCTCTGACAGAAAGATCGGGAGAACCGATTGTGTGTCTAAAGCCAACTTACAACTTACACTCACTCAATGTATCCAGATGTTCAAGGAGGCAGAATGCCAGGAACACTGACTGTGATATTTTCTTACGGATATTATGGTTATTTAACACTGAGCTGCAACTTATGATACCCCTTATCGGCATATCGTTTGCGTTCACAATGTTAGCTTTGAATTAGACACTGTGACAATTTCGAGCAATTCTGTATTATTGAGTGCCAAGTCTGATGTACTGGAGCTTTTAGAGAAATGCATTGAAGTTATGGGTGTGACAAAATACTTTAAACTGCACCCTAAAAATGTTATTATTTTGTTTGAGAAAAAAAAACAGCTGATGACATAATGCTCTTTAATCGCTGTAAACACACATCTGTTGGATTCAGTCAGAATCCAATGATGATTTATTTTAAATGACAGAGGTGACAGAAATCCCTCTGATCACACAAAGCAGTAAGAAGTAGCTTCACTTGCAGAACGCCGGCTCCAGATAGGACGAGTCTTCACCTCTTTTTTTTTTTAGATTTTGCAAAAGTGATGCATGTGCATTCATTGTGTATTAGAAACAAAAAGCCAAACACAGGACTCTTAAGGTAGTTTCGGTTCCTCAGAGAAACAGATTTGTCTTCCAGATGGTGCCAACAGGAACCCGGTGTGAAAAGTGCCACGTTTACAGGGTTACACACGGGAAGCAGACACATTCAGGAGGAAACGCCGACACACTGAAGTGGACTCACAAAGAAAAATGTTGGCATGTGATGTTTGTTTTCATTCTTGTTTTTTTTTTTTCTTTGTCTGCCTCTCTCTCTCTCTCTCAGAACACACACGGGCGAGTGAACTGCACGGGCACAACTTGAATCAAGCTGCCAATCAGAACCACATGTTTATGGGTTCACATTACTTCCACGTCAATAATGCACTGAACATTTTTTAATTTAGACATACTAGAACATATATTTGATCTCAAGTTTACTTTGCTTTACGTTGTATATTTCACCTGTCAATCATTCGTGATGATGTTCAGAAACAATCATGTGTTCGTGTGTCTGCCGTTTGTGCAAACTACAAATCCTTGAAAATGTAGAAGATGAATATTTTCTGACCCTGGGGAAGGAGGAGTTGTCACCTTGTGAACTGATGTAATAAAATGATGCAGTGTGATGGACGACAGCTTCCTCATGTTCAGTCTCGCTGCTATCTGTATGCGTATAACATTTAATAGTCAGACTCATTAGTGAAGACAAAGACAGCTGTTTAAAAGAATCATCCTCCTGCTGTAGAGGCGTCCTGATGTTAAATTAACTTCATTATTTTAAGTCTGAATTACTCAGACTTGGTGCGACTGCAAAATGCATCTAGGCGCCAACAGTTTCATAATGTTCTATGAAACCGTGATGACAGGTAGATGATAAAACAACGCGTTGGATGCATTTCATAAGAGGAGAGGTTTAAAATAAACATCATTGTCAAACGTTAAAAACAGCTGCCGAGCTGGAAGAGAAAGCTCAGGGTCACAAGCTTAAAGTTTCAGCTTGGAGGCAAACCACCACCGTCTCCCCCTGACCATCGTAAACAGAGATGAACAGATAAACGGCTCACATTGTGTCATCGTTCACCCGAACAAGTAAAACAACATGTTGTGAAACTTGTGTTTAAGGGGTTTTATGGTTATGCAAAAGTGAGAAGGTGATTATTGGACTATTGGCCAAAGTTTAGCTCAATTTATAGAAGTGTTCCTGAATCTTCAGCTTACTGTAAAAACAAAATGGACATCGTCTCAGTGATGTCACTAACTGGTTTCTGAAGAGCTGGTTTGAAGCCCATCGATGTGGATCACCATGTTGGAAATCTTATGTCAGCCTAACTTTCTGTCATTCTCAAGATGTAACCTCCAGTGTTGAAAAATGACGACAATATAGAAGTGCAAAATCCTGCAGTTCCTCGAGTGTCCACTTGAGGTCAACGGATACACCCATCAGAAAAATGCCCCTTTTTACAGTAGAAAAAAATATGTTTAACAGGCTGGTGCATAACACTAGTTTGGTTCAGCTCTATTTTTATCAGCACACTCTGCAGAGGGTTGAATTTGACGAGTGAGTTGATGCTGTTTGTCCGGAGGCCCAATGCCCGCCTCAGCTCCGCCTCTTTGCCTGTTACTAGGTTACCCAAAGGTTAGTCCGAGTCAGCATTTACAGTACGGTGACAACAACTGATCTGCTTTAGAAACCAATGGGTGGTGTCACTGAGACTACATCTCTATGTTCACATATATTCTTTAGTCAATCTAGAAGCAGACGAAGCAGTGGAGCTGAGGCCTCCTGGCAAACAGCTACAATGTGCCACGCCCCACACTTCACCAGTGGACAGTGTGTCTTAATAAAGACATGAGCTATTCAAATCAGAAACGTTTTTGAACCAGGCTGTGAACAAGTTTATTTCTGCTCTTTAAGGACCTTTTAATGGGTGTGTTAATGGGACTTTTGCAGCCACCCTCAAGTGGACACTCGAGGAGCTTACGTTTTTTTCACTTCTTGATTGGCTTCATTTTTTCCACACTGGAAGTTCCAGCTTGGTTTATGTTATCTTTGCATTACATTGGATAAAGCTTACTTTAAACACAGCATGCAGGCTTAGGGTTTCTTTAAATAGATAAATAAATGTGAGTGCAGGTTAGGCTGTCTGCAGCATTACTCAGGGAATTCCACTTCATCACAGGCTGAAGACATTGATTGCTTCACATTGAAATAAACATGAACATCTGTCCTCTGTGAGATGATTGAAGCAGCTCTTCGGCTCCCAGAGAGTTAAACACTTGATTTTTGCTGAGTCAGAGCAGCTGGCTGCTGCAGCAGCGTGATAACGGAGCTTTGTACTGCGTGGTAGAAAACAGGCCTATGGGCAGCAGAGCGCCCTGACCTCACATTGCATGAATCAGCCAGCTTTTTTACATAAACACCACAAACAAGACAGCGACTGCCTCCTGGAGAAACTAGCACAGCGTGCTGAGAAAGCTGAATTGTGTCTGACAACCTCTGACTGTGAAAACAAGTGGCAGGTTACAGCCTGAAGGATTCAGATCATAGCTTTCTGTGAAGTGGAGGTTTAGTTCAGTTTTATAAAGCTTGACATGAAGAAACAGTTCAACATCTGGGGAAATATATTCTTGTAGAGTGTAAAGTGTAGACTAGATTGTTACCCCTTATATACAGACTTTACACTAACCAGCTGCTGGCGGTTTCTTCATATTTGTCATACTGATGTTAGAGAGTGTTACCTCACCCATTTGACAAATAATTAGATTTATAAGTCACAGCACAAAGCCCCGGATCTAGCTCCACATCAGAGGAGACGGCCTTACTTAGACTTTGACCGGCAGGAGTTAATTATGTCTAAGTATACTGACCTTTCTTTTAAAAGTCAAAGGTATCACTGACTCTCTATTTGTTGTGGAAAATTACAACAAAGACAATTTCAGCATCAAGCAGTTAATAAAGTCTGACACCTACAGTAAACCTGCTGCAGCAGTTTCAGGCACTGACAATGATAAATAGAGAAATAATCAATCTTGTAAATTATAGTGTGGATCAATTTTGTAGCTCATATCGTCATAAATGTTAAAACAGTTCATTCAATAGGATGATTTATTTTAATTTTTGGAGAAATCAAAAACTATGAACCCAGACAGAGATCTGATTGAGGATATTTCTCATAGCACCTTAGTGCAGTGGTTCCCAACACTTTTTGGTTTGTGAACCTTAAATCACATACAGCTCATATTGTATACTGTGTTACAAGTAAACATTCACTTTAGTGCACATTAAGGCTTTTTCATGTATAATGTTGTGGACAGAGGCAGAAGAGCCAGGATGAGATTTATGCACAAAGTGAGGATTTTATTTTTCTCAGTGTGCGATATGAACAACAGGTGATCGTGTTTGCTGGACGCATGAGAGACAAACAAAGATACTGAAGGATAACATCTTGCAGATTAATTAAGGAATAACGCTACAATATGTTTTTCATTTATTAATAATAAGACGTTTCAGGTGACCCCATCTGAATCCATGCGACCTCTTGAGGTTGGGAAAGCCTGCCTCAGTGGACAAAATAATGCGTTTATCTCCAATACAGACATGTTTATACTGGAGATGCACATTTCTAATACTTTGTACTTGACGTGTTTGTACACTTTCATTCTTGTTGTGGCATATAAGGTGATGTAAAAGAATTCAGAGCATCATCATATCATGGGATCTCTCCTCTGACCGACATCAGGGTTCTATGAGGTCGATTTGAGGCTCGGGGATACAAGATGGTCTGACAGATAACATGAACAATAAAGTGATTTAGTGTGATGTTCTGACTGTTTTTATAAAACGTTGTTCAGGACATACAGGCATGGACTTGTAAGGATTCAAGATTTGGCTACAGCACACATTTGAACGATCTCCTGTGGCCGTGCAGAACGCTGCCTGAGAGTGTCAAGATTCAGTCAACATGGAGGCAGGAGATGACCTCATCAAAGAAAGGGTGTGGGCCACATCTGGAGTAATAACATGCAGGAGAAAAGAGTCTGACAGAAGCATCATTAGAGAAGCAGTATGTACACAGACTTTAGAAACTTGTTCCATTACACACATGTCAGTCTGCAGCCAAGTTAGGTTGAACAAAGACGACAGAAAGAAGTGACACATGTCCTTCCTCATGGGGCTGAGAAAATATGATTACCTTAAACAACGCTTACATTTAAAGAAATAAGATGAATATGGAGATAGATAACCTGGATAATAAACTTTTAATATTTTTTACTAAGCAAGACAAGCCATGATTTACGTTTTGGCCTTATAACCTTTTAACTAAATAAAAAACAAGTTATCTCATAATTTTGGGGAATAAGTAAAAAAAAAAAAAAAAAGATTAGAGCATCAAATCAAACTTTTTCATTTCAGTAGGATGCAACAGATGGATCTGAAAATGTTTTTAAACCAGTTAAAAGTTTGGTAAGGGTGTACAGTGTTTTTTCTTGAAGTCTATGGTTAAGAACAGCCGCACTGTAAGAACTGTTCTTGTAGAGACAGAGTTCAGACAGGACCAAATCATTATCTTCCATAGTCCAGGATCCACATCCTGAGCTGACCACACCTTCCTGTTTAACTGTGGGAGGAGGATGAGCTGACAAGGAGGGGTTCAAGTTCAATTAGGACAGCCCCCTGAAAAGTTCCCACACAGAGAAGAAAAGAGAAGAAAGCAGTCAGAGAGAGTCAGAGAGGGAAGCCCGGGCTGCAGCTCCACTGATGTTCGTCCAGGAGTAAAAAAAAAAACAGACATGCATTCAGCAGGCAAGTCGTGGCTGCTGCTCACAGGCTTCATTCTCTTTTATATCATCTACCTGCTGTTCGGAGCTCTGGTTTTCTCCAGCATCGAGCGGCCTGTGGAGGACAAGCTGCGAGAGGACTTGGACGCCTTGAAGCAGGAGTTTCTGAACCAGAGCTGCGTCAACGCCGCGTCCCTGGAGCGCTTTCTGGTTAAAGTGCTGACGGCCAACAAGTACGGCGTCTCCGTCCTCAGAAACTCCTCTTTTAGCTCAAACTGGGACCTGGCTTCCTCCATGTTCTTCGCCAACACTCTGGTCACCACAGTCGGTGAGTCCAACAACTCTACAGAGGAAGTTACGGGGAGAACCTGGTGGCGTTTTTACGCAGGACGCAAAACTAACCTCGTAAAAATAACCATCAAATCTCATGCAGCTTTCACAGAGAAGGGTCGATAATTGAACACATTAAAAACGTATAACGCCACAAGCCATATACAAAACAAATACACCAGTATTGGGGAATTTTTCAGTTAAAAAAAAAAACAACACACAACGTCTCATGTTATGACGTTGTTTTGCCACGTGTCATTCATGTTACAAACCATTTTCAGCTGTTCAACTTTTAGGTAAAGTTTCAGATCAAAACAGAAACAACTGCATCAGAAAGCTCACAGCCTGTGAAAGAATGAAGTATTTTATTCTGTTAAATGCTCTCTCATAACAACAAACAAACCCTCATCCCTGCAGTCAGATATCTCTAAGACTCTTTCTCTTGAGCAGAGGGAATGTGTCCCTGGGACTTTTCATGTTAAACCAACAGTCAGAAGTTGAACATGAGGGCAGAGAAAGGGGATGATTAAAGTGTCACTGAAAGCCACCATGAATGTATGTGATGATGAAATTAAGTCATGTTTGTAAAAACAGTAGAGCATGAAGAGTGATGCCTGGATGTAACAGGAAGTGAAAGGAGCAGCTGGGTGAGAACAGGCTGACACACAACACAAGAGTGACCTCAAACAGATCATCATCATCTGCAGGTGGCTCAGCAGTGATATTACAATTTACAGTGTCCTTGAACTACACACCTGTTTATTATCCAAGCTTCAGGATTGATACAAAATTAAATTTTACATCACAACGCTCAGGTTTAGACTTTATCTTAGTGCTGTATTCCAGCTTAAGGTTGTTATGATTTTTGATGCTTATTTAGATTTAGTTGTAAGTGAATTTTAGTGAATCTTTAAAAAAACTACAGATCTTCAGTCATGTTTAAACAAAGCTGCCGCAAGCGTAAGCGACCGAGCACAGTCTTAAATTGTCATCGTTTTGGGTAGGTTTCTGTGTCAGTAGGATTTAATGTCGGGTCCTTTGGGTTGTTGCTGCGGTGTGGAAGTGCTTTGAGTAGTCAGAAGACTAGAAAAAAACTATACAAGCTCAAGTCCATTTCTTTACCATTTCGGAAACCCGGGAGGCCTTTTATTGTTAACTTCTCTGAGCAGTCTGAGCAAAGAAATGTAAAAAAAAAACTCAGAGTCAAAAGTTCTCAGGCACGCTGCTGACTAACAGACAAACTCACAAGGCCACCGAGGAAATGCAAGTTCATGCATGAAGCAGAACATCAGTGACCCTGAAGTTCAGGAGAAGTTTGCTCTTTCTGTGTCTTTTCTGTGTGTGTGTTTCCTAACCTCAGACCAAACACCAGTTTGTTATTTTAAACTTTAATCTGGAGGTTAAACCAGAAGTGAACAAACACTATTTCATTTGTGTGTGCTGTTATGGATCCTCATAGAGGACAATAACCATGCAAACTTCTGCAGGTAGAATACAGAGGAACTACAAAGTACTTCTGCAAGAAATAGATTGGTGACTTTTTCTCTTCTGACTGATTTATGATGTCATCAGGAGGAGGGGCAACTTGCAAACTGATGCTATACATCCATATTCTGCAGCTTGTCTTGTCTATCTATGCTACATGCTCGAATGCATTCATGATACACAACAAATACAGTTCTGCTCTTTAGGTGTACTAAAGGTCTAAAAGTTTACACACGCCTGCTTGGGTCATTTTAGGTGTCATTTATTTAGACATTTTCTCCACTGAGTTGAACAGATCAGCAGAAACTCCCTTCACAACGCCTGCGCAGACAAATGGTATCTCCTGAGCATGTTTAATCTGTGTCCAACCAGATTAGATTTCACTAAACGGTCCTCATGGTCACCTCCTGTGTCATTAATTTGAGCTGAAACACTGATTCACCGCAGCAGATAAGATAATGTTAATTATGGGCTTTTAATTAGGGAGTGAATTAGATTAGTGAAATACAAAACTGGAGAGTCAGTGCAAACAATCAAATAAACAAAAGAGTGGATGAGAAGAGGAGTTACAGTACACAGTATCAGTGTGTGGAGTTCCCCTCAGTTCACAGTAACTTCTTTGTATATTCAGCTGGAGCTGGAGCTGACATAAACTTGTGCTCACTTTTTTGTATTCTGCAGTGTGTTTGTATATTCATTCATCATCCATAATACAATCATTTTAAACAATACAGACAAAACAAAATCTTACAGTGAGTGAGCAGGCCTAGACAGAAGCACACTGCATTTAAAGTGCAGGTATAAAATGTAAATCCTCCGCTGGTGCAGGGCATCACCATCCCCGGTGGATCTGCAGCCACAGTGACTTCCTGTATTTGGTGTTTTGATAGATATGAATGCTGTTTTTGAAGCTTTATCTGCACCCAGCACAAAAGAGAGTCTGTTTAATCCCTGCAGGCGGTTTCAAGGTCCACAGCCGCCGTGTGATAGTGCTATCAGATTCATGCACAACACTGATGGCTGTCAACAACAAAAACCTTTTGCACGACATTTCACTCCTTCCATGTTTTGTTGTGTCAAAAACTTGAACATGTGATTTCAGAGCTACATGGAGGTAATCGCATTAGTGTTTGTCTCTGCTCCTGTTTGTGATAAGAATAACCTCCAGACTGAGCGTAACAAAGAGAGCTTTGTTCTCATGCTGTCCTCTCTCTCTCTCTTCTGCAGGCTGAACTGTTTAAACACATCCTTTAAGAGTTGCCAATCGTTAGCAGAGCGTCGTTTTATAGAAGATTTAATTAAAGGTGTTAAATCAACCCAATCTAAAGGGAAGCGTTCAGTTCCAGAGGAAACGCTTTAAACATTTACATGTTAAAATGATGCAAATACATATTGTACCGCTACAATGAGCCTGATACTGTCAGAGAAGTTTGAGTTCCTTCCTCCAGCATTAGTTCCCTGATGTTGATCACAGCTGCTGGTTTTCTGTTCCTTTGAGCTGAACACTTGGCTGCACTTCAATTGAGAAACAATCATGTGCTGCTGTAAACTCCTTTCAAACAAATTCAGCAATTTTTTTTTTTTTTTAATTTGTAGGAAATCTGCACTCGTGACTTTTATGATAAAACTTAAAATTGCATAAAAAAAAAGAGTTGATATAAAATGTTGCTTAATTTTCTTAATTCTTAATTTCTACTCTTGATATTCAGCCAAAAAAAAGTTTTCTAGTTTTTCTTTTTAGATTTGTATTGTTTGATTTTTGAATTTCCGCCCTACCTTCAACACAGTGAAGGTTAATGGAGTTTGAAAACTACATTAGTCCAACCATAGGATGCAGCAGTGTGCTTGTTATTGCAGATTTGATACTGTTCAAAGAAAGTGCGTTCTACTCGAGTGGTTTTGTTGCCCTGAGTTTTGCCTCTCAGGCTGCAGCCTCTCTCACCAATCATCCGGTTGATGGAGTAATTAGAAAAGTGTTACAAAGTGGATAAGATGACCTGCAATTAAACAGATTACAGCATTTTGTCCGCTTGGAAATTTGACAAAAACAAGTTTAAAACAAATGGGCGCTCAGATAACTCATGTGGTCCTTTTTGAAGGCTGAATCCTAATCACAGTTAGTGTTGTATCCAAGCCAGTCCTTTGCTGCATGCCCCCCCCCCCTCCATCTAAACAGGGCAACAAATACCCAAAACATCATCGTAAAAAAGGCTCCATAGTTCTAAAGTAAGAAGGTACCAATTCAATATTTAAGCCCCAAAACAAGTAAAGAGCTAAAAATGTTGTTTAGCAAGAATACATTTTTTAAATGCTGACTGCACTTAAAAGAAATAAAGTACTTATGGATGTTAAAGCCGCCTTGAAGTACCTCAAAGACATCAGAGTCTCAAACTGAGGGATGAAAACCTGACATCAGTCACTCAGGATGATCACTGCTCAAACAAAAGTTACACATATAGAAATGCAGGAAGTAGCTGTATGATTTTAAACTCTAACTCTGCACTGTAACTTTTAACTCTTTTTATATTTTTACTTCAATTAATTTAATTTTAATTATTTTTATTTGAACATATATTCAGATTTAATAATTTCAGTGATTTTAAAATGTTCTATTTTAATGTTTCTTTTCTTTCCTCTGTCATGATTGTTGTTGAAATGTGCTATATAAATAAACCTTGCCCTCTGCATAATATATCATTTATATATCTAACGTTTCACCTCTCTTTCCCTGCTGTCTCTAACAGGTTATGGTCACAACACTCCTCTGTCAGACCCTGGAAAAGTGTTCTCCATCGTCTACGCCCTGATCGGAGTCCCCTTCACCATGCTGGTGCTGACGGCCTGCGTGCAGAGGCTCATGTACCCTCTGGTCCTCGCTCCCGTTGGCCGCCTGCAGCGTTCGGGCATGGAGCCCCGGCCCGCCACCGTCCTCCACTTCCTGTTGCTGCTGGTTCTGGTGGTGTTGTTCTTCTTCGTGGCGCCGGCGGCCGTGTTCAGCGCGGTGGAGATGACCTGGTCTTTCCTGGACGGCATCTACTTCTGTTTCATCTCGCTCTGCACCATCGGGCTGGGGGACTTTGTTCCAGGGACGCAACCTACACAGAAGTACAGATCCCTGTACCAGGTCTCTGTCATGGGTGAGTGAAGAGGATCAGATGTTCCTCAGAGATCAGGAATATATCTTTAATGAAGTCAAAAGTTCAGTTAGACGATTCCAAAACCAAGAAAACTCATATTTGGTCTTTTAAAGTTTGGCACAACAGTAAATCCCTTTTTCTTCCATCATCTATTTCTGTCTGCGTCCGTCTAATGTCTATCGTAGTGTCTTTATCTGGCCAATTAATGTTTTATTTTAGAAGGTTCCATAGAGAGTTTTATGTCTTGTGAGTTAAGTCTGAATGTTTCTGCAGTGTCACAGTCACAGTTCCTGCCTCACACACTTCTCCTTTAAGGCTATAGGCGATGTGCATCATTATGTTTGATGAGTAGGTGTTGTCTCGTCGTAATGGCTTCACACTGACGTCCATATTAGTATCTGTTGAGAGCGGTCAGTCCTAAACGATTAGTTTAACCTTTTGTCTTAATTAACCACAGAGTAAAGTGTGCAAAGTCTCACTCACATGTGTCATTTAGCACGGGCCTGTTTCAAGCCATCACGAGTGTCAACGTCCTCTCACTGCACTCGGTTATGGTTCAGTGCACACTCCCTGCACACACACACACACACACACACACACACACACACACACACACACACACACACACACACACACACACACTGTTGAGGGCTGATTTCTGAGTAAATAGATCCAGGTAAGAAAAACAAACATCTTCACTGTGTTTGTGTTGAGTCAGTCAAGTGGAAAGTTTTCCCTCTTGGCCTCTTTTACTGGTTCCTTTTTTTTTTTATCTCAGTGTCTGTCATCTAGTCTGATAATATTAGAAAAAGAATCTGGCAATATTCCTGAGCAGCTGTGGGTCATTTAATTGAATTAATCCTGCCAAAAAAACACGATAAATACCTGTTTAAAACAAATATACTAATCATCTCTGCAGTGTTTTATCAGAACAGAAACATTTTAAAGAATACTCACAGGATGTTTTGTCGAGTTACACTAAATATAAACGTATCTTTTTGTGTCCACAAACACTCTACAGGGCAGTGTGAAGAAGGATCCTTGAAATTTAGAAACAAAGCAAACACCCACGAGCTAACCTGAGTTCAAGCAGACCAAACTATGCTGAAACCCTCTGTTACCAAAAACAATGCACTGATGAGCCTGCAGCCTCCACTTCATCTTGTAGAAATCATAATTTATTTGTAGGTTAATGACCACACACACACACACTCTAAAATATCCACCCTTCATTCAGAAACCACTGTCAACACACACGTGGTTTCTCCCCTCCTACTGTAAGTTCACTGCAGTGTTGACTATAAATGCAACACACACACTGTGGTAAAAGACCTCTGGGTAACACGACACACAGTGAGTCTGGTGCGCTCACACCGGGCTGATGCATGCCTGCAGAGCTGGAGATGAGAGCAGGTTATCAGTGTGGTGTCCTGCAGAGACACAGAGATGGAGTTTAGATCACACTGTCCTCACCCTAAAAGGACATCATCATCATCAGTCTGCTGAAAAAACAAATACTCATTTCCTTCTTTAAGAGGAAGAAGGCATGACGTGCAGTGTTTTGAAAATACAGCTTTTAATACAGAGACTTGATTCAATGACAGGACATGCACGATAAGAAGGATTATAATTAGTGTGTGCAGATTGTACTATGCTGCTCACACAACCTTTTTATGTAATCACAGAGATGTGATTTAAACACTCATAACTGCAGGACGAGTGTGTCCTGCTCTGAGGGAAGCAGCTGACCTTCTCAGACGTGCATGCCGTCTCAGTTCTCACCTCTGATGTGAGAAGTTGCACCTTTCACTGCTTCTCTTTTCTCGGTAGTCAGAGGCCGACGTGTCAGTACCCAGAAATGAAGCTGCTCTCTGAATGTCTCAGTTCTCTGCACTGCACTCAGTAAGAATTAATAGGTATTTCAAGAGAATTCCATAAAAACATAAATTCAGTTATCCCACAGGCCTGAGTGATAAATCTTTGCCTTCTTATGATTTCGCTCAAACCTGGAGATGGAGGTTAAAATTATAGAGTGAGACTTTTATTATTACCATTATCATGGTTTTAAGCCAGAACAGTAGGTGTGGCATAGTGAATGCCAATGTCAGGATTTAAGGCAGTAAGAAAATCTGGATTAAAATGAAATGTCACAAAATATCTGAAACCTACGGAAGCCCTGAGCTGACATGCATCAATACATTTTATTTAACTCTGTTTTCCTGTGAGAACGAGTGAAGTGCTGCTGTTTTCTCAAGGCTCAAATTAACCAGAACATTAGGGTAATAATGGGAAAATCGAGATCTCAAGATTGTACTTGTTATCCAAACCTTTTATTTTAGTCTGTTTTCCTGTGATATTTGTCTGCTTAGGGCTTCTGTAGAAACAACTCAAAGGCTACAGAAGTGTTTTTCATCACTCTTAAATCCTAGATTCTTTTAAATGAATTGTTTAAAACATTAAAGAGCCCAGATGTGAACACGTTGAATTAGTTTTTGATGTGAAGAAAATGAATAAAAGCAGAAAATTAAAGATTCACACTTCAGTCATCAGATTCCTCCCTGTTTCATGTTTCCGCTGACTTTTTAATGTATTGACTTGTTGTGTGACTCCGACTGATTGCTTCAACTGAATGTGAATTGATGATCCCCAGGGGAGTAATCATGCAGATCCTCTGACTTTTCCACAAAGCGACAAAATGAGGTTGACATTTGAGTCTGCGGCCAAAAGGCTCAGAAACTGTTGGATAGATTCTCATGACTTTTTTCTTCCAGCTTTGTCACTGTAAGCTTTGCCTGAGACAGAGCTGCTGCAGCGTATGTGGACTGCTTAATCCTGTTAGAGAGACATGTTTGTGATATTTTTAGACTTTCTTTGCCACATCAGAGACGGGTTTTTATCAGAAATCTGGCAAAAATATCATGAGTCATTTTTCATCTGTTCCTCGATGAGTCATGATGCTAATTCACTTAATTTCCTCCCTGCAGCAACGCTACATCTAGAAATACAAAGTGACGTGTGCGTGCATTTTGGCTTAAAAAAATTCAAAAGGAACATTCATCTGCAGATGTACTGAGACTCCTAACAAAGTTTACTAGTCTGACAACGATGAACAGGAAACACATATTAGTTTGGAAACCACCATGGTGTATTATCTACTAGGATTCAGATACTATTGTAAATGTGCTTTTCATAAACCACTGGATCCAGCTGTGTCACATGACGGAGGTTGGCTCTCTTGTTGTTCAGCCTCTGTGCGGGTGTTTCCCCTCTAATTGAATCCGAGCTGGAATGACCTTTTTGTCTCAAAGTAGACATGCTGTTGTTTTGTCCCCGGCTCTACAGAAGGTCTCTGACAAACAGTTTGTACGTCAATGGATTTAATTAACAAACAAGTCAACTTCACCTTTAATAACTTTGCTGTCAAATGGAAAGTGTTGGTGTCAAACTTTGGGTTTCTGAGGATTTAAAAATATTGAAACCATAGTTAGGCTGTGGTGATTCTACTGACATGATAGCTGTGTTTTCCTCCGTGTCCTCAGATAATCCCTTGAGTTCAGGTTGGAAGGAGTCCCAACAGTTCACACAGAACAGCCGTGTTGTGTTTTTTTCTCATCCTTCAGGCTTTATTATATAATGATGATGATGATGTAGGTCGAGTCAGATTAACACAAACAGTCCCTGAAGCTGCTGAGGAGGATTAGTGACCGACTGAAGGAAGTGGCTTCTGGTTCTCACAGCATGATGAAATGACGTCTAGTAAAAGTGACCAGGATGTAAAATCATTCTAGTTTATAAACCCCTCTATGCTGGAGTGGAAATTAAATGAGGGTGAACCTCTGGCCGGTGTTTTATATCTGTAATATCCAACAGTAGGAACAAAAAGCTTTTTATTCAGAGAAGTATGTAGCTTATATTTCTCTGATTTCATGTGATAAAAATAACTGAAGAATTTCCCCCTCGATGTCATTACTGAAAGCCTGAAATGGACGGTAGGAGTGAGTCTAGAAAATGACATTTCCCCAGAACCTTTAAGGAATTTTACTTTACCGGCATATTAGTATAACAGACGTGTAGTCTACAGTTTCAGATTGTCGAATTCTCAGAAAGAATAAAATATGAAGTCAAGGCTTTAAAATGCCATTTTGACAAAATACAAAGCTCTCATTTCTATCTATGATTTTATAAGTGGAGGTAACAGATCCTTCAGGCTCGTTCATTATTATTGTCCAACATGAATCTATACTATGGTTGTCAAAATGTTAGATACTTTTCAATACCATGTGTTTCTCTGTTATTTGAATGATCAATAGTATCAAACATCAAGAGTATAGAAGCCTTAAAACATCTTAAGATTGTAAGTCAAAAGCTGCTGTGAGTAAAAGAGAGAGAGAGAGAGAGCACGGTGCAAATGTTTTTGGGCAGTCTAGACGATGTGCTGGAGTTTTCTTTTTAGTTTTTTTTTAGTTATTTTAGAACAATAAATGACCCAATATGACGTTCCCAGGACTTTTTTTTGCTGGGTATAGATATCGTTTGATTTTTTGTTTAAATTCTGGTATTGTGACAACCCCAATATAGATGGATAGATAGTTTTTATTGACTCGGCGGGAAAAGCATCCAGGAGCAGCTTACAAAAACATGCATTACATGAAACATTTGTAACATCTAACAACGCCCGCTGTCCCCCCTCCATATGTATATATTAACCCCAACCCTGAGATTTAAAGAAACCCCTTCATGGACCAAACTTAAAATTAGACTTATACCAAGAGGATTGACATAACCAGTGCAGGAATAAGAATAGAAACTCAAGTTCAATTTTAGACGCTGGTAAAATCAGACCTGTACATAATCGCTACATACAATGTAAACTTGCTCTTATGTTACGGTATGTAAAGCCCCAAATATGTTGAAAGTCACTCAACATAACAATGACAGGAAAAGCTCAAAGAAACAAGCTGTTGTTTCGAGGTTTTGTCAACGACGCATGACAGCTCAGCATGTCTACAGCTGCTCAAAAGCAAATATTTAAGGCTGGTAGTTTTGAAGTTTGGACGGTCAAAGTCCTGTTTTTGTCATGTGGTGGTGAGTTATAAATAAAAGTAGAATAGTAAAAGATTAGAAGTTGACTCTGCAGGTTTAGACTTTAGAGGTTAATCAAAGAACAGTGATTCATTATATAAGGAGTGATGATGGAAATATGACTGCCCTCCCTCAGAGTCTGTACAGGTCTGGATCTGAGGCCTCTGTAATCCTTGGCCTACTTGTTATGAGAGTCTGTTTTCCAGGACCTGGTGTCTGAGGTTCTGGAGGAAAGTTAAGTGCACACATGTGACTGAAGAAAATCATATGGCTTCTGTGAAAGGCAAACACAAGAATCAGAGCAGAAATAACAAACACTGAGTCCAGCGGATTATCTCACCTGTGGCGCCATCTTGAGGACACTTTTGTCCTTTTTGGGGGGAAGTAGATAAACTAAACACATTTTATCCCTTAGCCCTTCACAGACGACATTTTCAAAGATTTAGAAAACACAAACACTCTTTTAAGATGTCAGCATTGACTTGATTATAAAGTATACTGTCCTCTCTTTGATCATACCTTTTCAAAAAAAAGAATATTGCTTCTTATTTCATTTTCTCTGTTAATATATACACAGGTCAAAATTAAAGTAACCTCAAATGAAGTTAGAAAGCATTGTTTCATTGAGGTCAGTGTCAATCAAGGTTTTATATCATCCAAGAACTAATGACAACAAAAAGTCTCTAAACAGTGTATGATTGGACATAAGACGACAGAAACCATGTTTGACTTGTATTTTTATTTTAAGTTTGCTGCATGTTCTAGCCGTTAACTTAAACCCTTTTCACACATATGGAAGTCTCTGGAGATTTGGCCACTCGGAGGGTCTTTAGGCTATGTGTGAACGCAAACAGCCGCATTTTTCGCGCAGACTTCACCCGGAGTTTATCCGGCCAGACCCCTAGTGTTTTATCCGCAGAATATCAGAGTGAGCTGATGTCTGAACGCGGCCGAATATACTCCGGAGATTTCAATTCGAGCCAATAGAAAGAGAAAGACGTTTATACAGTGACTGCATAAAGTGTCTGCACGCGACCACTACGATCTCCGTGCACGTAGTTAAACGTCTGCATTCTGTTTTCTGTTCGTCAGTATGTTGTTCTCTTCTCTTTTCTGGATGTTGTCATTCCATTGGATTACACATAGCATTGATATAAAGACAAATATTCTCATTATAACGTTGTGTACCGGACTCTGTTGCTACTTCCGCGTTGTTTATTTACGTCACGTCTTACCTCAGGAAATCCCCCCCCCCCCCCCCCCCCCCTCTGACAGGGATAGTCCCCCGCTGTGAGGAGCATATGTGAACGACTAGGTCGGGAGAATCTCCGGAGCGGTCCTCCTGTAAAAAAACGGTTATAGAGGGGGCGGGGTTGATGATGTATCCTGCAGCAGGATTGGCTTCACTTCTCCGAGCGCTTGTGCTGTCCATCTTTATTCAGTGTGATTACCGATACCCCCTACAGCTAATAGTTGCCCATACGCGTTCAAACCCCTGATCTAATATTTCAGAATCTGCAAAAATTGTCTCTGCAGTAGTATTTTTCTACATTGTCCCTAATGACACTCACCTGTCTCTTCCCTCTCTTCCTCCAGTCTACCTGTTCGTTGGTCTGATGATGATGTACCTCCTGCTACGCACCTTCCACAAAATGGCCGACCTGCACGGCCTCACCACCCTCCTGCAGCTGCCGCGCTGTGAGGAGACTGACCTGGACGAAGAGAGAGAGCCCATTGTTGAGAACGGACAAAGAAACCCGACGCCCCCTTTCGTCACAGGAAAAGAAGACAACAGACCCCTGGAGCCGGGATCACAGCTGACATACAACACCATCAACAAAGGCTGAGCTGAGGGGACGCAGAGAAGGAGAAAAAGCAGCTCTACCTCCGTCGACCTATTGGGCTTGAACTGGTGGTTAAACACCCGGACTGGTTGGGCTGAATCTGAATTCTTGTCTTAATCGTTTCATTCATGACATCTGTTTTGTAAAAGGCGAGCGGAATGAGGGATTGAGGCGAGTGTTGAGATTCAGCCTTTGTGTGTGTGAGCCAACAAACACCTTCCATCCCTTAATGCACACCTGAGAGGACTATCAGAACTGGACTACGGCAACCCACCTAGGCAAAAAGGCACATGTTGCTTTTCCTCAGCGCTGGTGTAACTGCGGTGTGTTCACAGCTTCAGCGTAGCACATGATGGGCTCAGACTTTGGACACCGGTTTGTTGTTTTCAGGTCACTTTGTACTTTGTCTTTTTGTTCCACTGGTTTGGGTTACAAGTTCAGGACTCTAACAAACATTGTGTTTTATTGATCTGGAACGCTAACTGTCAAACCGTCTGCAGTTGCACTTAACCATCTGAACCTTACCGGACTACTACTGGCGGTTTGAATTGTTCGACTTCTTCCAGTTATTTTTCACATTTGCACATTTTGACTGAAACCCCCCCCCCCCTTAGAAAACTGTTCAGACCGCCCAGTCAGAATAAGCGTTGGCTTTTATTTGTTTTTGCACAACTTGAATCCATCTTCCCAAGCGTGCATGATCACAGCTGCAGTGCCTTTTAAAATAGTTCAAACTTGTGTTCACTTCCACAAAGACTAGTTTTATGAAGAGCTCTGCTGAACACAGCAGACTTTCACTAGAATGCGTTCTGCATTACATCAGATCCTGTGTGAAAATAGGGAACTTGTCTGTGTCTGTGTCGGCCTTGATAAATAAAGGAACTCCAGACGAGCCTCAGGACAGAGGCTGTTCACCTTCAGTGCCTCCCTCTAGTGTCTACATGAAGTATAGCAGCACATTGTTTCTCCTTTCAATCGGTCATTGTAAGGGTTGGAACAGACTGAAGAATGAATGGAAACAATAAAAAAAAATCTGAGGACCTGAGGTGCTTCTTTAGGGTGATAAATCCACCAGAATAAACCTTTGAAATGCACTTTAACGTTCACAACAGTTCTTTCCAACTGAGCTGTAGTCGAGTGAAGTGGCTGATCATAACCTGATATTGTTAAATATGTTGTTTGTATGTAGATGTAGTTTGATGTGTATTCATGTAGGACCACTGTTCATTAAAAAAAACATGTTTGCTGTTATTTTTCATCTTAAAGCATGTCAAACTCATCTTCACTTTTAGCAGACAATGCAAAGAATCAATGACTGAATATATTTCTGGTTTCCTCAAGGTGCTCTTACACTCCTAAAGTGGGAGAGCATTCAAGACCTGTACTAACTGCTCACAAGCATCCACTTTAAATAAAATAATGTGACATGGTTTGTATTATCTTTGATGATTGCTTTCCTGAATAAATACAAAGACTTCATTTTCACATTTTATTAAAAACATCAGTACAAGTGAACAGATCTTTTCTGTCTTTAAAAAGAAGTCTAAATACACAGTATCTCAAATTCAAAACATAACTTTAAAATATTTATAAAGAAAAAAAAAAGTTAATACAGTACTTGAATACACCATTAGTGAATTGTAAGTTATGGAATATCACTTATAAATAGTTAGGGACTGCAGCCCAGCTATTCAGAGAGGACGCTTTGATGCATCGATAGAACAAACAGGGCGTCATGTGCCGCCTCAAACATTTCCCCTTAACGTTTCTCATCATGCATTTTAACAGTGAAGGTTCATATACTCATCTCAACATCTAGAAAACAACTTCAGAGATTATTTCAAACATATAAAAGAACACGTACAAGGACCCGATTATGTGGGATCAAAGAATATTTTGGCCGTACACATGTAACAGGACCACTGCATACTAAAAACAGAGTAACAAACAAACCACACGCTCCCATGAGATGCATATGAACAACAAAAAAAGTGCAAGAATTCTGATGTAAACCAGACAAAACATGTCAACTCCATAAAACGTCAAAACTGATGTGCAAGTAGTGTTCACAGGAGGTCCGAACCATCTGCACACGTGGCTCAGCATGTACCTGAAACCCAAACCAGGACCGATCAGTAATAAAAACATCTTGATGACGGAGGCTGTTGCTCAGTGGTTGTGATGATTTGTGTAAAAAAAAAAATCAGTAAACTCAAACTGCAGAGCACTTATTTTAGTTTCACTCCTTAGTCCAGGATGGGCCATTGTTCATTGGCTGAGTCATTTTAAGGATTGTTGTTCCTCTTTACTTGATGAAACAGCATCATACTAAAACCCCTTTACTTTGTTTCGGATGGTAATTAAAGGGCACATAGATAATAGTTAAAGATAACCTGCGAGAGTCAAACACATGAAATGTCTTATAATTGAACTAAACACGTTTTATGATTTCTTCAAGCCAAAAAACCTGATTTAATAAATGACTCAAGTTCTTTCCTTTGTGCTCCTACTTTTCCAAATCCTAACATGACCTTTAAACTTTCAGATAAATGTGAGGTTAAAGGATTTCTTCACAGAAGATTTGACCTATAATGTTAGTGTTCAGACCAACAAATACCAAATCACATTCTTTCAGAATTCATTAACATTTGAGACTTTTTAAAGGGGATCTTTCAGATTTGTCTCTGCACGTTCAGTCAGTTTAAAAAAAAAAAACCAGACAGTTCACAACTGGCTGTTTTTTTCTGCTTGGGATGTGCAGTATGAACGCTACATAACCTGAAGCTGTGATGCATTTGACAAACTTTAAGGCAACACTGAAATGATTTTCTATCTTCTTCAGTTTTCTAATCAAGCGTCTGCCTTCCATAGATTCAGTCAGATGAGTCATGGAGGAACTGTAGTAAACACTGACTCACTACTTACAAAGAAAGAGGCACAACCAAAGCTGGCTCACTACTACCCCCATTCATTGTGGGCCAGAAAACGGAAACCCTTCATGCTGCTAAAAAAGTCAGATGCATCACAGCTTCTCATGATAGCCCACCTCTGGAGTGTTTACTGTCCAAGACATCAACACTTTCTGATTTCAGGAGACCATAATACAATAATTCATGAGCAGTGTATAAAAACAAGAGAGTGAATATTTGACAGGTTTGAAAATGTTGTATTTTTCCTCAAGAACAGTTTTCGTCCACAACTAACGGTGTCCAGGATACTTCCTGAACTTCCTTCAGTTTGACCAGAACTCAGGACTCCACCAGGATCTCCATCAGATGTTCCAGCTCAAATCCGTCTTTTACATGATTTTGAGCAGAGAGGGCTGGTGAAGAAAACAATGGTGAGGAAGTTGATGAGGAAGACAATGGGCTGAACGAGGAGAAAGAAGGGAGGCACTTCAGGTTCTGGTTCAGGGAGAGGGGGAAAGTGTGCGAGGGGGACACTGACGACAAAGGTGGCAGATACCTTAAAAGCTCATCGCCAGAAACATATCCACCTCCGCTGCCACAGAGCCCGAGCACACACATATCCCTCTCAAGCAGGGACGTGTCTATATCCTGAAACAGATTCTCTACAGTGAGATCACTGAGGTAGCTGGACGCTGCCCTGCACTCTTCCTGCTGCTCCCAGTTTCCCCCAAAATCTCTGACTCCCTTGACCCCTGCCACACCTCCCTCAGAGAGACCCGACAGGTTCTCCAAGGACCTGAGAGGTGTGCGTGGAGCTGCCTGTGTGCTCCCATCGATGGTGCAGTCCAGTGCAGTGAGAATTGAGGAGATGGCAGCAGAAAGAGAGAAATCTGAATCAGTGGACATTGATCCCCAGTCCTCATCATCGTCTTTTAAAGGCAGAGGGACATTTGAGGCACTCGAGAGGCTGTGTGTTATACACCTACTTGCAGCACAATTTGACAAGTTATTAAGTGGAACAAGAGGGCAGTTTGCAAGAGCTGAGTGGCTGTTGGAAGAGCTGCAAGGGGGTTGTGGCACTTCTTCCAAGTCTACAGAGGGCGTCCTACAAGCCTCCAGGCTGACCTGCCGCAGTGTGTTTGCTATAAGAACAGACCTCCGCAGGCTGGGCTCAGGTAGCTCCTGGCCTCGCTGATACTTGTTCATGGAAACTGAGAACACAAACTGACGCTGGGTCTCCCAGCAGGGGCTGCTCCTGTCTGAAACCTCAACGTCCTCTGGAGGGTGCTTACGCTTCTGCCCCTTCATGATCATCTCTAAACCTATGGAAGACAAGACATAGACCGTTAAAGTGACTTGAATTATATCGCATATACTGTCAAAATTTTGATGTGAGAAGAGAACCCATAAATCCAATCAAATGTCGTCATTCAAGAGTAAGTTGGGATCATAGTTGTTGAGGCTTCTCAGTGATAAGGAGGATATTCCTGCTTTTAAAAACATTTTAGATAGATAGATAGATAGATAGATACTTTATTGATCCCGAGGGAAATTCAAAGCATCCAGTAGCAGGTTACAAAGACGTACATGACATGAAACATTTGTTACAAATTAAACCGCAAAACCGACGCCCCCCCCCCTCCCATACATATATATTAACCTGAAAAAAAGATTTAAAGAATACCCCTAGATGAATCAAACTTAAACTGTGCAATTAAAAATAGACTTATAAGAAATGTACATAACACATGCAGGGATAAAAATATATGTGCAATTTAAAACAGTCAAAATGACTGCCTTGGTCTTTCTAGTGTTAAAGCGTTGAGGGAAAAAATCTGTAATTAGACCTGAATATAAAAAATAAGAATAAAAAAGTGTTGACCTTCTGAAGTCGTGTTGTTTATATATGTACAGCAATGTATAAAAAGCAGATAGTGCAAAGTTATCAAAAAACAGACATTAAATAACAGGCAGTGCAAACATTAAATTAAAGGTGCTATGTAAGTAATTGAGGTCATTTTTGGACTGTTGGTCCATCCATTAAAACATCATGTGGCCTGACAGCTCGTGGTGAAAAGTGCCCTGTTTTGATATTTCTGCCATTTAATCAGAAATAAAAGATTAATTGAAAGACAGACAGCAAGAGACAGACTATTTGAACTGCTTATTGTGACAGGTGACCAAGAAATGTTTGACATAAGAAAAACTCATTCAAAGTCTGATAAGGCAGATAATTCACAGGTAAGTCTTAAACACCTTCAGATGTTTTTAATGCTCTGTTTTGTTTTTTACTAGGTGATGCAGAACAATACAAGACGAGTGAGGGACATGACAAGAGCAATAGTATGTAGGAGACAGGGGAGACACGATGATACAATGCACAGAATAGACAAAACAGGCAAGCAGGGAGTAATAATAACGTTTTGCAATTTTGTATGTTGAGCCCTGCTTGTGTGTGTGTGTGTGTGTGTGTGTGTGTGTGTGTGTGTGTGTGTGTGTGATTCAAGTGTATGCTTGTGTATTTTTTTTACTTTCATTTTTATTCCTATTATTTTATTTCCTACTTTTTCTATTTAATGCTCTGTTTGACACAATCTTTAAATAATTTGAAAATAATTGTAATTAGGTAATAAAGACAAATTAATCTGATATCAGGAATATACCCACCTTAGTTTAAAACACGGTTAACAGTAATAACTAATACTTAAAACTGGTCTTTTTCTAGACTATTGAAATCTCTGAATGTGGGTTGGGGGTTGTAACGTTGAGTCTCTTCGTGTAGGAGGGAAAAATACATCTTCAAAACCGAAGCCAAAATGGGCTTAAACACCCTTAAAATATATTAAGAAACGACACAAAACGATAATAACGACGATACATCTTGAAATTGATGGTAAACTTTAACTTTAAGTCCATTTTTAAAGTAAGAGAAGAAACCAACCTGTTGAATCACTTCCCGTCTCTCCTCGGTGACTTTAGAGGAAAACGTTGCCAATAGTTACTGTGTCTTAAAAAAACTGCCTCCTCTTCGACACAAACAGATAATTAATGTCACACGGTTAACTCCAGGGACACTAAAATGTTTTTAAAATTTAAAAATTCAAACTCAAGCTAAAGGCTACAGCCTTGTTTCGCCGACTGAATGAGCCGACCCTCTCCGGCTCTCCCGCCCGTGATTTTAAGTTTTACGCCAAAACGTTTAGAGTTGGGGGCTGGGTGTATCGAAATGCATCATGGGTAGTGAAGTTTATGTAAGCCGCATACCATCACATCCATAAAACCGTCAAAAACTGCTTCAAACTCACGTTAAATGATGCATGTGGAAAAATGTTAATATAAAGTCAGAAGGCATATATTATTTAAACCTTTAAACGTGTTTTACCATCGACCAGACGATGTTATTGAGTTTGTTATTATGTAATTGCATAGCACTAATTCCTAAATGATTACATCACCGATATAGAAGAGGGATTCCCATACGCAATATGCCTTTGAACATAAAGTACAATAATGTATTTATTAGATATTTATCCTACAGTTATTGTTTTTACAATAAACTTTTCTAATCTCACTTTTAATATGAGGGCAGTTTAAGAACATATCACATTTTAAACAAGATATTAAGCTGCTGAACCGATCAACAAATCCATACAGTTAGAGGAATTTAAAACTACAGTACTGTCAATTTCAAAACGATAACTTCGGAGAAATCTTTTTTTATTATTAGGTTTTAAACCTACATGTCCACAGGAAAGGTGTAGGTGTTTTAATAAGAGTTGCAGCTGTCCTTATGTGTAATATCAATCAGAAGAAGAACATTTTACCTGAGAGCAATGTTCTTCAGGGATGAAAATGGTCAGTAAACAAAACTTCTCTTGTCGCGTATCACCCTCATGTCAAACTTTTCTGTGTTTTATTTAAAATCCAGTACTCGACTTTCCCCCCTCATGAAAACCGGCGTTGGTAACTTGAAAACAGATTTAGCTTCCTCCTCGACCTGTGTATTGGACGGTGGAATAAACATAAAGAAACCATAACATTAAACAGCTTCCGGAAGTCTCTTCAAAATAAGAAAATGTTGGTCATGTGGTTTGTGGTTTTCTCTGTATTTAAACCAGCTTTGGCAACAGCTACAATGTTTTTTGTATTCCTGTTGGGAAGTGTATTAATATAGTGTTGGGTTTTAAGCTGTAATAACGTAGCGGTATAAAAATAGCTTAACTAAATGATAAAAGCCAGCTCTTATTCTGAATGAAAGCACTTTTGGTTTCCGGGATTATGCTGCCCATCCTTGGTCAACTTGACAAATCTTTGCTATTGGGCAGTTGCACAACAGCTCCACATGCCACTCATCTGACTTACTGGTTGTCCTTTACGTATGACCCGACTCTGTGACATATTTTGACCCAAAATATAAAAAAAATGGTATCCATTTATAGATTCAAAACAGGGACAAACATTACTCACATTCCTTAAAACCTGCATGGTTTTGACATGTATGTATCTGAACCAAATGTAACTTTAACATGTATAATAAGATGAATATGCGTGATCATTTTATTGTTGCATTATAGCTGTTTTATTTATTTATTTCAAGGTGATTAAAAAAATGCAGCCCCATCAATAAAATAAATAGATTTTTTTTAAGAATGTGTGTTTTCTTCAAAGGTATCAGTTAACTTTTAACAAGTGATTGATTTAAAAAAAAAAAAAAAAAAAATCGTACCAATACAAAAAAATCTCTCCTGACCTGCGGACCTCTCTGTCATCACGTCAAAGGTTATCACTCTTATGTTATGTAATGAAATACTAACTGTCACAATCTCACTTTGGAGCTCTCACAGCCAAAATCTTGCAGGTATATTTTATTTATAATAGACACATTAGCCTGACATTCTCACATTGTTATCACTCTTATTCTCACAGTAAACATACTTCCATTTGAGCAGGATTTCTGAGTACACAGCCCACTTTGTTCTATTACTCAGTTTTTAATGTATATCACTGTATCAAATTGTGATGTACTATTTTCATCAATGTTGTTGTTTTGTTACTCAGGCAACAACCAGCCTGCAGCTCTGTTCATTCATGAGACACAGTGTTCGTTCTGCACATCATTTTTAAAATACTGTCTTTTATTTTCAACAGCTAAAAAAAACACACAAGGCCTACTTTGAATCAGAGCAGTGAAGGGCTGCATCACACAATATTAGAATTTTTTTTTTCCCCCTGGAGCTGACGAGGAAACTGAATAAGTATAAAAAAAAACTTCGATAATGGTATGAAATAAAAAAAATAAAGGCAGACACAAGAAAGAAACAGGATAGTAGTTTGAAACATGTTATTTTTTTCATTTATCTCTAAGTTTTAGCACAAACAAGTAGCCTATTTCTTTTCTCCAGTGTCTTTTGGTGGTAATAAAAAACTGCGGGTAACGGGAAGAGACATAAACCCCTCAGCTGTCCAGAGGGGGTCAGCAGTGTGTTATTTAAGATCATTTATACTCTCCCCAGACTCCCACAGTCTTGCCATCCCACTCTGTGTTGGACAGACACTGGACAAAGAAATGTCCCAGGTCGAGTGCAGAGATGGCTCTTCCTTTCAGCATGTTCTCTGACGCCATGTAACTCCCCGTCAGAGGAAGATCACCTGGAGGGAGCGAGACAGAAACAAAAAAATACATGAGATATATATAAGCAATAATGCCATATTCAGTTATCTCTACCTGTTGTTAAAGGAAATAGTAGCTATCAATCATAAATAAATATAATGTTTGATTCATTAATGACATCAAAACATATATATTCACATCAAAAACCATAATGTGCATCGCTGAGAGTTTCTTCTCTGTGTAACATGTATTTTGGTAAAAGACGCTGATTGCTGTATTTGAATGAAAATCTTATATTTTGTTATCTCGATGAAGGTTGCAAAACTCTAATATGTAACTTGTAATATGTGTGGTTAAAAGATGTTTTCTGTTTGTTTGAAAAGTTGATTACAGAGAGATAAGCAGACTAGTTACCAAATTTATTTCTACATTTTACTGTCAGAGCAAATTAATTTAGATGTCACGATAAGAAAACCTTCAAGGGATTTAATCACTAAACCCTGTGTTAATACGGTGCAACTTGCGGTGCCTTAGTCTTAAACATGTGTTATCATATTAGGTTTCCACAGCTTTCTCCTGGGAGCAATGACTTCCGATAAACCTCCCTTGCACTTTGGTTTTGAACGAAGCTCTTAGTTTGTTCTTCTGTTCTACTGACCACCGATGTGAGGCGGCATCACAGCAACATAGTCCAGCCCAGATGTTTTCAGCGCCGTGTACATCCTGTCGTGGTCTTCTGTCACAGGAATCATTCGGGGTGGGACTTTGGCGCGATCCCACAGCAGAAAGACTGAGTGGGACGAGGAGAAAGTTATAAAGTGACAGGAGGAGAAGGGGTCATGGAAATCATTCGCTCTTGTTTTCACATTATTAAAGGGAATACCTTTCTAATAGTCTGATTGCAACATATGTAGCCTACAAAATGATAACGTTTTACATTTAATGTTGTGTTAAGTGGGAGCTGTACCTGACATGCAGCCGATCACTTTACAGATCCCACGGGCCTTCATGACTTCAATAATGTTCTTGGTGCCTTCAGACATCACGGTGGTCGGGCCTGATGAGCACAGATCAGGTCACAGAGTCAAACTGAGCTGAGGTAACTTCAGATTCTTTAACTGTAGTTATGTTTCATTTAGAGACGCTGACACTTTCTCAAACTTCTGTGTTTCCCTTGGTGATGTAGTAATTATGTAAATGTTGGCCTCAGGAAATCCAACATTTCATCCAAATCCAAAACTTTTTAAAAGTTTAATATGATCTTGAAAATTCACCTTTTAAATGACCAGAATGTTTCTGATCATGTGAGACTGATGTGTTGATGCTACATGGTGTTACATGTTGCGAAAGTCTTGTTGCACCCTCTAGTGAAAGATTTACATTATAACACCAATAAAAACTATGATCCTGTTAGTGAAAGAGACTCAGTTACGTAATGAAACACCTCACATGTTTAAAAATCAAATAAACCGATTTACAAAAAGCACAATAAGGACTACATGGAATAATATACTTAGTTAGACAAATGGAACAGTTTGAAGAAGTTCTCTTTGCCTCTTTGTTTTCCTCTCTGATAAAGTCTGCTCGGTTGTGTTTCTGTCTATAAACTCTGGAGTCTTACTCAGGTTGTTCCTGGTGCCCAGGATGATGATTGCAGCGTCCTGGCCCTCCATGGCCTTCTTCACATCCTCTTTATTAACAACGTCGCCCACCACCACTCTGGACGCCTTGTGGTCTGCAGGCAGCCTGGCAGGGTCCCGAACCAGCACTGTCACATTGTATCCTGCATGTGGTAGGACAAATGAAAAGGACTGCTCAGACGAAGCTTTATCTCCTTAATACATACGATTAAATCATCTACAACTTGTAGGATCTAAAGACAGTTACCATGAAGGTCATGAAGGACTGGAAAGACAATTGTTAATATTGCTTGGCGACAACAAGAAGCAGGTATTAGTCTTGTCTGCATTCAACAGTGAATGTACAGTATCTGTTGCAAGTGTTGTAAAAAGGAGCTAAATTTAACTTTTTTTTTTTTCCCCAGACGCTTCTCTTACACCTTCTTCAACTCCATGTGGGAGATACCACCCCTCCTGTACAGGCGAGATAACAAGCAGCTTCTTCTATCAGCTCAACGCCTTCTGTGACTCAGCAAAAAACTGCTGACCCTCAACATCTCTCACATGACTCAGCAGTTTTTTTTGTTCCCCTCCACGGCGGAGTTGGAGGAAAGGAAATGAAAATGCTGCTCAATCAAATGAATCATGTGTCCAAAAAGTATTTGCGTTGATCGGTCTGTCCAAAGTTTATGTGAAGAAAATCTACAGTCACTGATAGGTCAAGTTTTACTCTCATCTAAAATGTTAGTTTAGGATACAGAAAAACCTCAATTTGATTTAATCAGATGTGTTTTTACAACCTTCAAAGGGGTCAATTCACTTGATGGATGTTCTCAAACCAAATCTCCTAAATATCTCCATATGTTAACATGGTATAGCCTACTGTTTCCATGTTAATTATTTTATATTAACTCACAAGGACACTGAGAAAAGATGTGATAGAATGATTTCACTCATACATTTGTTAAGCACCATATAAGCACAATCCTCTTTTGTGATTCATATCATATAAATACTGGGCATTTTATTTTATGTTATTGTAAGTTAATTCTGTTATAATCAATTTTCTAATGCAGAGCCAACGTTGATAATTACAAACCCAGTTCAGCAGCTTATTGATTAATTATTACACCATAACATGGTGCTCAGCAGGGTTACCCTCCTAGCCCTGTAAGTGATTAAATAACTGCACAAACAAGTCAAATTATAGCCCACATAAGAACTATCAGGTTTAGACGATCGGATGACTTTGTCATAAATAAAAAATACTTTTACTCCCTGCAATACAAACTTCAATGAAATACTCTAACAATGTCATTTCACTTTATGAGTCTTATGTTTGGAGCTCCGTGTCTTATCCAGAGCAGTCTGACCTGCTGAAGTCACCTGCTCATTTTCGATGTATTCAGTTGTCATCTCTCACCTGCAGCCACAGCTTGCGGCAGGGTCGCCAGCCCGGTCATTCCCGTGGCTCCAAATATCGCGACGTTTTTGATGGAGTCCGACATGATTTGTAAGACGCGGGATCCACGGTGCATGAACAACTTGGTGGTCAAATTGTGTCGCGATTCAAGAGGATTCCTCTTTCACATAACAATCACATTTGACATGTGTAGAAACGCCTCTTTTAGACACAAGTAGAGGGCCACTTCCGCAGGTCAGACTCCTCCCACATGTGGAGTTAAAGGGGCCCTGCTGCTGCTCATTTATTCATGTTTCAGCTGCAGTGAAGTGGGAATACTCAGCTCATTTAATCAATGTGCTCGTCACTTCAGTTCAGAATACTTTATATAGTTATCCTTGAACTCTTTAAACATTTAGAACTCAAAGCATTTATTACAGAAACTTCCTTTTTTATACTATTACACATTTTGATTGTAGCTCCTCCCCCTCTTTCTCTTGTCTCAATTCAGGTCTACATCTGAGGTGAATGTTCAAACTTAACAAATATTTTAGGGACTTTTTAATGATGCTTAGATACTGTAAAGAAACTCTACTTAACAAGTTTCAAACTGGGAAAATGTGTCCAGTCTTTGCTTTGACGCGGCTGAAGAGCCTCCATGTAAGAATTTGAGACATGATTCCAGGTCAGAACAACATGAGGGCTTATAAGGAGCGGATATGTAGAAAGGGTCAAACCAATTCTTGACATCCACACAGAGCAGGCTGCCCTGCTTTTATGTTCCTTTTTTAAAAAATACTGCTCCTCAGGGCTTCCAAAGCAGACTCACTCTGAGAGGCTTCAAGTGCACTTAGCTCTTCCTCTCCTTTTTCTTTTCATTGGAAACATTGCCTCAGTCAGTCAGGCAGTGTTATTTATAAAGCATGCTTCTTACACAGGTGAATTTAAGGTGACTTACAGAAAGGTTAGAAACAACAACATACAGACTTTAACAAACAGTACAAAGTTAAAACAATGCATTTGAAAAAAGGCAAAATATAAGAAACATTTCTATGACAGCAAATGAGAAGAATAACCACTTTATTTGTATTTAATTACATAGCCAACTTAAACAAACGTGTTTCACCCACATGTCTTCATCAGGTCCTCAGGTTGACAGTGATGTGCACAGGGCATCCACGTGTATATTTCTATAGGCTAATTCATATCCAAATGTCTCCCCTGTTTGACACTGAACCAATACTTTGTGAAAACTACAAGTTGCTCTGGACATATTTCTTCCACATTATTGTAATTCAATACAACCTGTTTATTATTTTTGTGATAAACTATCAAGACAATGCCTGAAAACAGGGACGAAACTGGTATTAATTCCTGAAAAGATAAATATTTTGAAGTTACTCGTTTCTGATTGGCCTAAGCGTCGAAGCCCCGCCCCATTTCTTCTTCGTGGAAATATGAGAACTCAAACGTTAAACTCCCGGTACCCTGACAGTTTAAACGACCCGCAGATGTTGAGAAGTTGGTGTATAATTTGGTTTAGTTGGCTAGTTAGCTAACTAGATACCTCAACGGCACAGCACGTTTACGGGAACGCCGAATGTAACGTCAAGATAAACTCATGTTTAGCTGTTGAAAGTTTATGCTAGTTAGCGAGTTTGCCCGAACTTCAGGTGTTATGCCGAGAAATGCAACCCTGCCGAGATGTGCTCACACCTCGCCGAAGTGTTTGAAAATGGTATAAATCTTATTTCTGGGGGCATACCTCCGGTGACAAACTATCTGATGTATGCTTAATAAATGTCAAACGTCCTTATTGTTATGTAAAACACATTTTCATTAGCGTTTGTGACTATGACCTGTAAACAGTTTTTCCCACTAAGTGTGGAATACTTAAGGTTTGATGCAAAATACGGCAGCATAGTATTTTAAGTGCGGATGCAAAATTCGGCAATTTAGAAAATTGTGTGCCAGATTTTGAATTGTCCTGAAGGTGCATACAATTCTCGACAGGGATGCATTTCTCGGCATAACACCTGTACGCTAAAACAAGCTAACGTTCGGCTCGCTGTTTATTATGTAAAAAGGTGATATAAACAGTGGCGGTTCTAGAGCACTTTTACTGAGGGGGCCAAACTGGGGCCAGTTGTTTTGTCAGAGGGGAACATTAAACCCAGGTGAAAAATACGCTTTTAAAAATATATATCATGACAAATAATAACACACATCATTTAATACCATGATTTATATTTGTTTCAGTAACAGTATTTAATATATTGTGAGTCCGGTTGTTGAGTCAAATACTGTGTATGTGTTATGAGGGGGGCTCTTCCTTTTGGGGGGGTGGCCACAGGGGCACTGGCCCCCGTTGGCCCCTGCCTAGAACCGCCCATGGATATAAAACACTGGTAAAATTGTATAACCATTCAAACACAGTTTTTTATTGTTCTATGTTGAAAATAGATATTCTTGCCTTTTGGACATGTTTAACCAATTATCGTACATGATGTAAAAGTAGCACTTAAGTTAAATAGCTGCTCCCCCCCCCCCCCCCCCCCCCCCCCCCCCCCCCCCTCTCTGTGTCCGTCCGTTTCTCTCTCTCTCTGCTCGCCGCACCAATGCTGATATTTCTCCCCAGCATCACCAGCGGAGAGGAAGAGGAGGAGGAGGGGGAGGAAGGAGAGGTTGTGTCAGGTGGAAACGGGGACCTCTATGGATATCATCATCACCCTCCACCGGCTCGCATCCTCAGCACCGACAGCATCTCCTGGCTGGCGGTCACCGCTGCAGACACGCAGCGCCCCTTTTTTATGCGCAAAAAGCGTTGCATATCGCAGGGACCCCTTCTGGCTGCTTCTATGATTCCCAGACAAACCGCTTCCTCTTGTAATAAGGACTATTTGAGGGAAGACCCTGCTGGAATAAAAGCGGAGCTTCAGTCTCCTCCATTGATAAACGCTCTCCTCATCGATTCAGCCAAACGACGTCTTAAGAGGAGGACAAAACCGATCCAAAAAAACTGACAGTGAAGCTGAAGGTAAGGCCGATAAAAAGATGACAGGCTGAATTCTTTCTCCGTGGGATGTCGTTTTATTTTGTCATTCCCTGTGTGAGAGCAAGGAGTCGAGGTGCACGGTGTTTTTTTTCCTTTTTTTTTTGCAGGGACGCCGGCCTGCATTTGGGTGCAGGGTACTGCAGTGATCTGGCGGGGGGAAGCGCTGTTTCATGTCTTTTTTTCACCTACATGTGTTACATGATGCATGCCTGGTGAAGTGTCTGTGCATCCTGCCGGACCTGGTTATGCTCATTTAAAGTGATGAACATGTTAAGAAGCAGAATAGCGGCCTATGTGTATGGTGTGTGGCATGATGCTGCATGGTCTACCGGTTCATTTTAGGCTTCATTTCAACCGATAACTTGTTATATCTGATCTAATGGCTACGTTGGTTTGTGTGACCTTTCGGCATGCTGTGCCCTAATTCAAACAGCAATTTAACTTAATGAACACTTCCAGGCCTAGTGTTCATTCCTGCTGTAACTTCTACTTCATAGTGTGTCTGTGGTCTCACTGTGACCTCGCATTAACTTTGCTGTTTCTGCCCCTGTTGGTCTCAGTTAAACCCGAATCCAGAGGGGGATTTAGCTGTTCTCAAGGTGGGCTATTTAGAGTGCTGTCATGTCTAAAAGAGAGAAAAGACCGACAGCAACATAACTCAAGCTGGAGCAACTCAAGCAGCAGATGCACAGTAGCCTGCCAAGTCTGAATGTGGTGTATTTGATCACAGCTGCAGTAAAAAAAAAAAAAAGAAAAAAAAAGTGGCTGCTACCTCAGAGTCTAACACTGTCTGAACGCAGGTTAGTTGGTTACCATTGGTGCAAAGTATGATTGGGTCTGTTGGAAGTGAGTTAGGTGGAAATGATGGAAACAAAGAAACTGGCACATGTATTATAAAGCAAACCATAAATCCACGTTATAACTTTGAGTCTGTAATCATCTGTAAAGGCAAACATGCAACAACACTGCCTGAAGAAAGTGACACGATTTAGCCAGTCACTCTGTTATTAGACTAATACCTTTGACCTTATTTCTCTTTATGGGAGCATACGATCTGTGTAGCATCACTTCTTATAGTACACCTACAGGGGGGTTGATGCTCAGCTATCTAATGCATGTAGAGAACTTACTGCACTTCATGTTATTGCATATTGTGTAGTGACACTCGTATTTTAATAATACAAACTAAAACCTCAGTTGTATTCAACATTTTGGTCACATTGATTGAACCCTTGCCGTTAAAGGGTTAAAAATACCATCATATAACTCCTGTAGTGTTGGTGACTACATGAGCTGTAAGTTAGGAAGTAAAGTTATTATAGTTTGTTGTGTTGAGCATAATATTACTGTACACTCTATACTAAAAACAGTCTTTAATCTGTTTTAACAAATAAGTAGTTCACATCTTTACTAAACAGAGCTGTTACACTTCTGTGATCAGTGTTATTATAAAACAACGGTATGGCACACATTTTATTATTACATCTGCTCACCAGTTATTGCCCTGCTCTATTCCAGGATAGCAAGGACAGATGGTCCTTTTTTTGTCACCCTGGTTGTTGCCGTCCCTGTCTTGTGTGGATGACAGACAGCCTCTCTGGGACACTGAAGCTCTCTGCTCCTGCCTCTGTTGTTCTTCAGACCACAAGGTTACTGTTTTGATTAAGGCTACAGCGGTCTTGCAGACTTACAGAACTGGGGCGGCGGCTACTGCTCTGCTGCTCTTGCTTGCAGATGTTGTTTCACTCTGCTGAGGTGAAGTGAGTGGAAGTGACTCAGTGCAGGGTGTAAAGTGCGTACTGCGTGACGTCACAGTAAAGAGATCCAGTGTGTTTTTGTGTGTGTGTGACGGAGAGAGAGAGAGAGAGAGAGAGAGAGAGAGCGAGAGAGAGAGAGCTTCAATCCCTGGAAGAACAATCAAAGTTTTGGATTGATATGCATCAAGTTTAAAATAAGTCCTTTGGTTAAGTACGGGTAAGAGATAATAATGGTTGAATACTTTAGAGGAGGTATTGAAGGTGATATTCAGGTGGCAGTTAGAGATTTTACTACGAAGCAGTCTCGAGGCATTCAGCTCACGTCTTAATCTTTGTTTGCAGCTCGTGGTTACATCTACATCTAAATTTGTGCTTTTGCAGCGTTATTGTTGACAGGTCAGCAAAAAAATGCCACAACAGCAGGATCAAACTTCACAGCTCTGATAAAAGACAGAAAAGCAGAAAATAGAGTAAGATAATTATTAACAGTGGGGACATAGAAGCACAGCGAAACACTCAAGTGTACTTCATCATGCTAGGTTGAGTTGTACAAGAATTAAAGAATTACTGCATGCAGCGTTCAGCCAGCCATACAGCTGGGGAAGCAACTCTGGAGGAACCAACAAGAAAAAGCTTTATTTAAAAAGTATTCAGTGAATATAGTGGGACTAGCTAGCTAGCTTAAGCTTGTGTAAGACTTTGCCCATCATTGCATTTCATCCAGTACCAATGAATTGATCTGACCCACTTATTACTGATCTGCGTCAGTCAAAACATTCGACTGATTTATAGAAATGTATAAGAATCTCAACTGATATGACAAACAATGTAGGTCAGAAACGAATCCTCGAATCAGTCGCGTAACTGGATTTCTAAAAAGCCTCGAGGCAACTAACTTTTAAATCTGGACTATTAAACAGCTCTCTGTCGAAAAGGCACAAAATACTAAATATATGGAGTTTCAGCAAATGTATGTCTCTCACTTTATTTTAGCAGAGCATGAACGTCTGTATGGGTTTCTCTGTCCTGATCAACGTCTCTGCCATCTTTGCATGTTCCTACTGATGGCGGGTTTCGTCTTTTCCCCCAATCACAGTGACCGACACATGTCCTTTATGGTTTGTCTCTGACGTAGCTCCAGTCCCTGAGTCCCCGAGTCCCTTGATGCCCCCTCTGTCCATTGACGGAGCCCTCTGTTGGCCTGTTTCTGGACAGAGTAACGAGACGTGTTTGCAAGTGCAGGGCCGAATCCAGACTTTATTAGAGGAGATGTCCCAGCCCGGGTTCTGACTTATGCAGGGGTGGGCATAAGTTTGTGTGCGTCCACTAAAAAGCTCATAATGTTTTAACCATTGTTAACAAATGTAATTATTAACAAAAAAAAAACAACAGTAAAAAAGTCTTTGTATGGTTGAAGAGAAGTTAAATGTGTTGCCTGCTCGTGCTATTTTAATTTGATTTCAGTGAGAAGAGTGAGCAGGTGTAGGGCATCCCTTCAACATATTCAATAGTTTACATTTACCACTCTAATGAACTCAAAGTTTAATATTTATTTAGAACTAGTTATAGGACAAGAAACGATGTCGTCTATAAGTCCCACAACAGGTGAATTTGTATCGTTACTAAAGGTGAAAATACAGCAAAAGTTGAGGAAAGCATCAATAAAAAACGTAATAATTAGTAAGTTAAAAAGCAAGAAACCATGTTGTGTTTCAAAAAGGGAAACTAATTAATTATGACCACTCATTGTTTTTTATCCGATTACTCGATTAATCGTCAGAATCATAGCGATAAATGAACAGGCGGTTGATGTTTCAGCATGAAGCAGAGGTCAAGATGAATGACCCTCAGTGATTTTAATCTACATGAGTCCATATTGATAAGGAAGGACTAGTGAGTGTGTGTGGGGGGGGGGGGGGGGGTAAGGGTGAGTACAGTCTGGTCACCATTAAGCCTGAGAGAAACACAGACAGGGAGCTGCTGCCGCTGACTGATTAACTCTGGCAGCTGTCTCTCTCTCTCTCTCTCTTTCCCCCTCTCTCTCTCTCTCTCTCTCTCTCTCTCTCTTTCCCCCCTCTCTCTCTCTCTCTCTCTTTCCCCCTTTCTCTTTTTTTCATCTTTCCTGTGATATGCCCTCCTGCGTCTCTTCCCCCTTTAATTTCACGTCTCTTCTTCCAGTCAGCGTTTTCTGTCTAACATTTCTACATCATCTCTTATTTAACACCACCCTCTCTTTTTCTAATTTCTAAAACATCTAACCCTTTTCTGTCTCTATCTCACTCTGTCTTGATTATCTCGGCCTTTTCCTGTCTGACCCCGACTCTAATCTAACCTCTTAATCGAAGGAGATGGACAGTCGGACGGCCGTTATCTGCATTAGGCTGCTCTTAAATCATTCCTTAAGCAGGACGATGAATCAAATATCATTTACTTATCATAGAATGGCAGGTAAACATCACGTGGCGTATACATGTGCTTTGGAACTGGGAGAAAGAAGTGAAATATGTGATGTGTTTAAAAACATGTTTAGGTGAATGACCCGTAGCTGCGTTCAAGCTAAAGGATAGAAAACAAAGACAAATACTTACCATAATCGTACCAAATGCCACGTCTATATAATGTTGGCATTGAATTAATTGAATTTAAATATTTAAGGACTATTCTGCTGTCCTCTCCTCATAGTCTTGTCTTTTGAACTAATCAGCTTCATGCTAAGTGCTGCAGACTGCATAGAAAAGTCTGAGCGCTCTGCAAGAAGCTCATATTGGTCTTTTTTTTTGGCTACAGGAACAAAAAATGTGAATACTGTAAGTCAGCTTTACCCGTCAGCTCAATTTTTAGACTAGTCGTCATCATTATAAGTAAGTAAGAAACAACAGGATCATCATCTGTCCAATTATTTATACCAGCACCAACGAGTGATGTTGGACTTATGATTTAAAATGAATTCTTTAAGGGCAGCTGTTCGACTCTTAACTCTGTGTTTGTTCAGTAAGAGACGTTTTCTCTGGAAGTGGAGAACTTTGGCTGAGTCACCAAAACTGAAACCAAGTTACTCGAAGTGACTCTTGAAAAGTTCTTGAACCTTGAAATGGGAGATGAGGGGTTCCTAGAGAATATATCCCGACCCAGGTGTCTGCAGTAGTTTGTTATAAGTTTGTCTCCTCTTCAGAGGTCAGCAGAAAATACAAAAACATGAAGGTTAGGTCACAAAAACAATGATGTAATACACAAACATTCATGTTGACCATCTCAGGACCAGTAGTGTCGGGCCCCAGGTGTTGGTGAGTGAACAGTTTCACTGCAGTGTTTTTGGTTTGAGGTGATTTGTTTCAAAGGTGCGGCTGATGTTTGGCAGCTCATGCACTGAAAAGATTTGAGTATTGTCGATTTCTGATAGCATGGAGGCTTCATGCCAAATGGAAATTGCCTAAATACAAGTTGTGGAGGCCAGAGGCGAGGAGAAGAGAGGGAGGAGTGGGAATAAAGAGGGGGGGGGGGGGAGGACAGTTGAAAAAGTGTGAAGGATAATAAAGGAGAGAGCAGGGAAGAGGGGGGTCTCAGGCTTTCATTACACCGTTGGTGTAATGGTGATTTATAGTGGTTACCAATAGCAACAGCATAGCTGGGGGAGAGGGCAATAATAACACTGAGTGGTTTAGAGGAGACAGCATAACGACTGACAGTTCTGCACACACACACACACACACACACACACACACACACACACACACACACACACACACACACTTACAGATAGTGTTGACATTACCAGGTCATTGATCAGATAGTACATCAACATGTATAGGGATATTTCTGATCATGCATTTTAAGATTGAAGTAATTTATAAAGCAAAAATGATGAATTTTCTCCTGTTTCTTCAAATAAATAAATAACTCAGAGAGTGATAGATGACAAGTATTAGTTTGATTACTTATATACCCCCAGCACCATCATGCTGTGTAATGCAATAATTTAAATCATTTATTTTAGATGTTCCTCTAAGAAAGTTAATACCTGCACAATGTGCAAACATCTATCAGAATACACAGTTATGAAAGGCTGAGCAGCAGCCTCACTTCTTCCACCTGTGTCACTAACAGAGAGGTCTGAGTGAGTCTGGCAAAGTTAAGAAAACAACAGCTGAAAGAGCAGCAGAGACACACGAACACAGTCAAACCTCCTGGGGGGGGGAATAAACATGGCTTCTCTGAATAGAGAGCACATCTCTCTTAGATGCTATAAAACATGTGGAGGAGAAGAAAAAGAGATGCCTCCCATGTTCTGAACTGTTTCCCTTAAAGTTAAAGATGAGAAGACACATGTAGTGCTAAGTGCTCATTATTGAGTTGTCAATCAAAAAGTGTGGGTGGGACAAGACGAGTTTGATGTTCCTGCTTCTAACAATAGCTATCCTGCTCATCATGTGTTTGAATCTAAGACGGTTTAAAAGACAAAGACATCCTTACATCAGAGCCTGAAACCACACAACTTTGTATTTAAAAAGAAATCCATAAAAATCCAAAAAAGAGTTCATTAACGTGGATTTTGCAATTAATCTGTTCACATGTAGTCTTTTTTTTTTGTCACAACAAATCTCGTATTCTGCACACAGTTATATTATTAGCGGTAAATCCCCACTAGACGAGGATGTTAAAATCATTTTAACCTTAAACATAATGAAAAGAAAAATGCTTTGTTTGGATGAAAAGGCTGTTTTATGACTGCAGTGTGTTTCTGTGTTTTACTACTGTAGCTGCTGCAGTTTAACAACACACACACACACACACACACACACACACACACACACACACACACACAGGTCAGTCCTGCTCTTTCTTCCAGCTCCATGGAGAGATCAGTGAGCCTGCTGCTGTCTAAACGTTTGATCCTAAGTGTAGACTTTATATCCTCCACTGACTGACACGCTGTAGCTCTGTAACCCCGTGGAGCCCGGGACAAACGTCATATCAGGAACTAAAGCCCCTCTGCAGCCTGAGAAAGCACAAAAAACATCCAGACAACAACATTTAACTGATCGTATGTTCATCTTTTATTTTCCTACAGGTTTAGTTCCTGGCAGCTATCAGTGGTATTTACTGATAAGTCGGTTTGTAATCATGAACACCTGAGGACATAGAATCATACAGCAGCATTTCTACTCCCACAACTTGAAATAATGTGCAGCTTTGTAGACTTTAGGCTTTGATCCAGAGTATCTCTTTATCACTGTCAAAGCAGCAGAATCACACAGCAATGTATTTTTAACACAGTAGTCAAACCAGTAACACTTTTCCAGTCCTTCTTACTACCTTAATGGAATTAATATATATCTCTAACTTAACGCCACCTATTCTTAACATTGCAATGAACTGTATGTTGATATTTGGATGTTGGAACGTGCAGATTTATGCTCAGACACAATCTCTGTGAACTCAGTGTGAGCTCAGGTTTTTCTTTGTTTCTATCCCCGTCTTTTAAAGTTTCCTGCAGGCTGTGCTCCGTCTCTGGAGCCAAATCATGAAGCATCTCACTGCTGCTGTTACTTATAGAGCAGAAAATGGATGGCCAGGAGTGTTTTTTGTCAGTGTGTGTGCGTGTGCGTGCATCTGTGTGTGTGTGTGTGTGTGTGTCTGTGTGTGTATATGTCAGACAGTGTTGAGTCCACTCTCTTGCTCGGGGCTGTCTGATTCCTTCACAGCTGGGTCTGATTTTTAGATTAAAGGTGATAACACACAGTCACATTCACACAAAGACATATACAAACGCACACACAAATACACACCAGAGCAGTCCAGTGAGCTGGGTGTGTGATTGATTGAAAGGCACCAGGTGTTAAGGTTAAGGGACGATCACGGCAAGGAGAACAGAGGACACACAAACACACACAAAACCTTTTGGTTGAGGTTAACGGTTACCAAGGTTGTTGTTTTTCTTGTGTATAACAATAATACTGTATCATGTCATATCTGAGAGTTATACTAAAGGTCTTACACTTTTCATTCTTCTCTTCTTCTTATGTGACCCCGGTCTTTTTACTGTTTGGTTACAGCTGATAATTGTTCAATATTTACATGAGAAACAGCTTCTTCTTTGTGTGTTTTTTTTATGTGTTGACACAATATTTTTTACACAATAAGAGGCGGATTAATTGATAATAACAAAAAAAGAGTTAATTGTCGCTGTAAAAATGTGGTTTCAGTGAAGAGCTGACTTGGTTACCTCCTTGACTGCACAGCACAGTGACAATACATGCAGCCTCACTTCACTTCCAACCAGCTTTACTTTGCATTTTAGTTATTCAGTTCACCTTTAAGTGAAAATATTCTGGGGGGGTTTCTTCCTCTGTTGGGGTCTTGTGCAGCCTCTCTCTCTCTCTCTCTCTGAGCTTCATCTTTAGATTCAAAGCACTGAAAATGTCTTGCTGTTATTCTCTCCTGGGAGAAGAGCTAAGTGCACAGCTACCCCTCCTCTCCGTGTCTTGCAGGGCACTCTGACATTTACTCGATATGGCGACATTGTTTTCCACTGGTTTAGGTATAGTGACAACTGTGAGCCCGGACTTTTTTTTTTTTTTTTTTTTTTTTTGCAGTGCAGAGGGGAAGAGAGGACAGGGAAGGGATGGGACAAGAGAAAAGAAGAGATTTACGTCAAAATATCTGAAGCAGAAGATGACAGAAACTCCTTAATCTGCACACCACCATACTTATAACGAGGAGCTGAAATCCTCAGTAGCCAATCAGTGATCAGTCAGATAATTGAATCTTAAAAATCCCTTGATTCAGTTTGAATGAAAACTGTGATATAAGCAAACATGTATACAAATGTGTGTGTAAGCAGGTGAGGAGGGGGGGAGGGGGGGAGAGCATCAAATGGCATTTGTTTGTCCTGTGGGCTCATCTGCTCTTTATTTCTCATCCATCCATCATGTGATAAAACAAAGAGAGATGGGGGAGGAGCCATTTGAAAAATGATACACTGAACAGTGCAGCATTCACTAAGACTCGGATGTTTTTGTCTTTGTCCATCTCGTCACACTGATAAGCATCTTATGTGTACTTTTTTAGTGTTCAACATAAACTCACTGTGGGTACGTTAGGTTGAATCCCTCATCAGAATAGAGAGAGACGGTTTTAAGCTTGAATTAATGTCTTGTCTGTTTCAGTTGATTTCCCAGCTGAGCCAGTGAGGGCAAACTTTAAGCCATCGGATGTTTTGAGATTATGGCCTCAGTTTACCAGTCGGTGCGTTTGATAAGATTCAATGATTTTAAACGACTATCAGGTCTTAGAATGAGCGCGACAATGCCTGATGGATATCAGAAAACTGAACAGACTCTAACTTCTTTTTGTTTTCATTTTGATGTTGAACACTCTTCACGTCTCGTCCTGGATTCTGTGATCTCTCGTTGAAGGTTTGAGATTATTTTTATCCTCAAGTTTTCAGCTGCTGATGTTCGCGACAGGAGAGATGAGAGGACCAAATTATTTGACTCTTTTGTCTCCCACCATCCTGTGAATCATCACAGATATTTTATTTTGAGCTTCTCTTTTGTACAATGCTGTGATGACAAGGACAGCAGCTGCATCATTCATGAATAGAAAAAGAAAACATGTTATTTATGGACTGCAGGTTATATATTTATTTATTTGGCATATTTGTGGATTTTGAACACTCCTTATAAAACGTGTAGCGTAGCAGGAAGTGTTCGTATGAAGAAGGTGTGTGAGGTCATGTAGAGTTTCATTATGAAGTGTGAACTGCCTGTCAGTAACCTGCCAGTAAAGATAGATCTAATGCTTTCTTTTTTTTATTTTTATTTGTAGGGCGTCGGGCGCGATGGCTAATGCCTCCCCAGACCTGGACAACGCGGATGCCCAGCGCCAGCTCAACAACAACAACCGACCAATCGGCTCCGGGTTCTGGGAAACTGAGTGCACAAGCTCCAAACTGTTTGAGTGCTCCCGCATTAAGGCCTTGGCAGGTCAGAGGTCTTACATGAATCAAAGCTTACTCATATCGCTGCAGACACACATACTACAAACACACTCTCATTGGCTGATGTATTAAAGTGTCTCGAGTTAAAATTGAGAAAAAAGCAGTAAAACGGTGTAAAGCTGTTGATATAAAATGTCCCCTCTGCTGATTTTTTAGATGCTTTTGGATTTGATTTGACTAAACTGTGTTTTCCTTAAGAACCGGATTGTTCTTCCCTTTTCCCTTTTTCCTAAATTAAAATCATATCCTTTGGTTTCTGTCAGATGAACGAGATGCGGTGCAGAAGAAGACTTTCACCAAGTGGGTTAACTCCCATCTGTCCAGAGTTTCCTGCCGTATATCTGACTTATACAACGACCTGAAGGATGGATACATGCTCACCAGACTCCTGGAGGTCCTCAGTGGAGAGCTCCTGGTGGGCACACACACACACACACACACACACACACACACACACACACACACACACACACACACACACACATTAAAAAAAGGAACGCAGCATTTCTGAACTTTGATGGATAATTATGTGATTAGCAGTGTTTCCTCTTTAGACAGCTACATATTGTAACTTCAGCCACGGCTACATCAAGGTTTGTTTGTTAAAATGTTATCACATGTTCATACTAGATGTATTTTTCTTATTTAACCAGCAGCACTTTGTGTAAAGTAGAATTTTCTCACATTGTTTCTGAAGAATGTTTTTGGTGTCAAAAGAGGAAATTTTCAGATATTTTTTACATAAACGTCCCCAAACCTTTTATTATCTCTGCTGTTTCCAAAAACACTCAAAGCTTTTTAATTGAATGGTAAGAAAGTTACAAACTGATGTTCTTCAAAGTAATCTCTGTTAATCGATGATGTTAATGCTACCTGATGCTTCTTGCAGGACGTTAACAGAGACGCTTTGATGCCATTATTAGTAATAAATCCCTTTGTCTCCGCCAGCCGAGGCCCACACGGGGGCGTATGCGTATCCACTGCCTGGAGAACGTTGATAAAGCCCTGCAGTTCCTTAAAGAGCAGAGGGTTCACCTGGAAAACGTCGGTTCACATGACATTGTGGATGGAAACCACCGCCTCACCCTTGGCCTTATCTGGACCATCATCCTACGCTTCCAGGTAAAAAAAAGCATCACATGCAAGTCACCTTGTTATGTTTAAATATTGTTATCACGACTCATCAGTGATGTGATGTTTAGGGAGATGTCTCCTAGAGGTTAGGATCATGTAGACCATGACCAATGGTTAAAAATCATTTCCTTTAATGACTATGCTCTTCTCTGATTTCTCAATGTTACGCTGATAAGTACTCATGTTTTAAAGTCTGCATGTTTAAAAGGAGACTGTGTAAGTTGTTATTACCATTTTGGAAACAGACAAGTTTCAGTAAAGTACATTTCATTGAGCTAACAACACATGACTCATTAGTCTTCAGTATCCAATCCAACCCAATGTATTATAAAGCACATTTAAAAACATCAACAGTGGACCGAGGTGTTGAACAATCATAGTAAAAACACAATGAAACACAGAACAATGTAAAAACAGCAGGACATAAATAGTAAAAAAGTGTGAAGACAGATAGGAAGGGATAAGAGCCGACTCTCAAGCAGAGTGAAGCCGAGGTATAAAAGTGTGTTTTAAGGTTAGATTTAAAAACAGGCAGTGAGGAGGACAGACGAACAAAATGTTTCAGAGCGTCGGTGCTGCATCCTCTGCAGTAGATTTCAGATTTGTTGTTGTGTCTTCTCCGGCTGTTACGTTGTTAAACACAGTACTAAAGAACACGACAGCAAACACTTTAAGAAGCGTCTCTGTTAGACGCACAGCGGGTTTATCCGATCACACTTTCATAAATACACTTTTGGTAAACGATAGCAGTCGGTGCTAACTTATGTAAAGCAAATATGTGACTGTCAGATCCGTCCTGCGTTTGCCAGTTGGACACTTTCATTGTGAAGCAGCCGCAGATCCAAATGTTTGACTGATACAGCTTCAGGAGAGAGAAAGCTGAAGTGCATGCTTTATTGTTTTAGTTTCCTCGTAGTCTGAAGACGAGTTGAATTGTGTGCTGGCATGGCAGAGTCCATCTTTAACATCAAATAACATGAAAGGTCTTTACAGAATGAAAACATGTAGGGGGGTTAGGGCTGAAAAATCTGTCATTTTAAAAACTTGGTTTGATAACTTGATCATTTTAAGGATCATTACTTAATGCATGGTAGTACTATATCAGCTTCTGTAGCTAAATATGGATAAGCTCAACTTAAAGCTTAATTATAGGCTGGATTTAAAATAACTGATTCTTCCTGTGTGACACCAAAGCTTAAATCAGAGCTTCTCTCTAAGTGCAGCGGCGTGTTGGCATGTGTTCCTGTGCTTACTGAGGCATGAGGATACTGTATACAGCAGCGGATTCATTAAGGATGAGCTGCCAGCCGTTTGTTTTAGAGAGGCTGTGCGGGCTGCCGCATCATCAGCGTGCGACAGCGACAGCAGTGTTTGGTGGATGAAGCCTGAATGTCACTCAGGGCTCTGCAGTCTATGGAGGTAGCAGTCGCCTTCCTGAACACACACACACACACACACACACACACACACACACACACACTGCACTCACCTTCTCTCAGTCTATCAGTCTGTCTCTCCAGCTTCACTCACATCTAAAAACCGACTGATGTACATGCTGTCAGACAAACTCAGACATGCTTCTTCCACACATGAGGCCTGAGCAGCAGTGATACAGGATCAGTTCCTGCCATGTAAGTACGGCAGAAGCCCACGGCTCCTCTTTATTATGCTTCAGTGCTACAGTGCGGCTTCAGCACAAAACTGCTGCTTTGGCATTATTCAGACCCCTCTGTAACATTCACGGTCCACACAGTCGCCTAGCTGCTCTCTCCTGGGACTCATTTTTGTCATGCTAGGCCTCGCTACCTACCACAAAGCACATTAAACAGCACTGCTAGCAGACTGAGATTGTAGCATGTGGAGTGACCCTCAGCGACTGTGTAATACAGTATGACTGGCTGGACTCACGTTTTGTAATGTTAATTATAGGCAGCTAGTTCATGGTGGACACCACTATCATTTAGAGTGAATCTCAGAGTTTAAGGTCTCTTTCTGTTATTACTAAATCATGGCATTTTATCCCAAGTCAGGTTTCAGCGATTAATCTGAATACGCTGTGAGCTTCACTTTAGTCCTGCTTTCCTGCTCCTAAGAGCCGGCAGTTGATGGCCTCTTCAATTTTACATGTGCTGAGAAAGGAGAGCATGCAGCACGGTGGTGTTCAGGTGTGACTGACAAGAGAGAGAGAGAGAGAGAGAGAGAGGGAGAGAGAAATTATGAAAGAAATGAGGATAGGGGGAGATGATTGGCTAATGCAAAAAAACCATCAGTGATTTTTTAAAATAAGTAATGTGTAGGCTCAATGTGACCTTCACCCAGGACACTAATGACTAAATAAAGGTTAATATTATAGTTTTCAAGCGGCTCTTTATCATCATTTATGCAGCAGCGTTATCAAACACCTACTTGCACTGCCATTTGTGTAGACTTGTGTAAATCAGTGAACTTCTTGTGATAAAAGAAACAACAAAAAAACTTTTTTGATTCTCTGATATTTTGAAATGTTCAAAATCCAAAATCCAAAACAAAAAACACCAACTAGAATTTACATTTTTAGACACTTCAACTCCATTATCACCCCTTTGCATTTTCTGAAGATTAATTCATTTTAAATAAAGATGGAAAGTGAAATAACAGGAGCAAAATGTACTGTTTCATACTGAAACATTTAGAAGTGACACAAAATACAGCAACCGGTATTCCCAAAACAAAGTAAAGAAAACACAGTTTTTTATTTTAAATAACAACCTATTGAGTTTAGGGAACAGCCTCATAATACACCAAGAAGTTATTAATTTGATTTGCTTTGGTAATGTTTCAAATCGAGTCGTAACATGTTTGTTAAATCAACGTGAAGATACTTTAATGACTGAACTAACTCATCATGAAACTAAAACCGCTTCAGTGTGGGTCACATGTTCAAACAAGAAGAGTTGATCTCCTTTTCAAATTAAAGAACCCCGTACATTTCACACAGTTTATCAGGTAACTAACTGATACTGTAAAGTCAGCAGGATGGACTGATGTCCAGAGACGGCTGAGCAGGATCATGTCGCTTCAAGTCTTCTTTCCCTGTCTTTGTTTTCTCCTCTTCTTTTCCCCTTTCAAACCTTCCTCTGCCCTGAAAGAGAGTTTACTTTGTCCAGTCAGCAGGTAGGGCCGAAAGCACTGCAGTAACTGCACAAAGGCAGAGAGAAGGAGGCAGGAAGAGAGAGAGAGAGAGAGAGAGAGAGAGAGAGAGGATTGATGGTCAATAGTTTTTAAAGAACCAGATGATAACAGGCTGTTATTAAAAGACTTCAGTTGACATCAGTTTAATCGTTGTAGTGTCCTCGTGTTGTTTGTGTGTGATTGTGGTTTTACATGAGTTTCAAGTTAAATATATTGATTTACATTATATTTAATACGTCATCGGGTTGATCAACTTCACTGATTAAGGATTTATTAGAAATAATGGAAAGTGCAATAATAGCAGAAATTGATGATCATTGATAACTGTGATTAAATCAATTTAAATTTCTCCTCATTCAGCTCTTTACAGTAATTGTGTGTAACTGTGTGTGTGTGTGTGTGTGTGCTCATTGACATCATGGGTAGCAGCTGATCTCAGGGTGTGATGTCTCTAATTACCTTGGATCATGTCACTGTGATGTGATCAGTTGAATGGCTGCCTGTCACTGTCGCCTATAATCAGGCGTAGTGATGACTCTAAATCTAAAGCTCTTGTTGCTCTTTGTGTGACATCTCTGTTAATTCTGTCCCGTGTGCGTGCGTGTGTGTGTCTTTAGGTATATTTATATGTCTATATGTTGCATGTTCTTATATGTCACAATGCTTGGGGCGTGGGGAGAACAGCATTTCATCCTTGTTATGTATGCAGATGCAGATGCAGAAGCGGCTGTGCTCAGTGGTAGAGTCGGTCGTCTCTCAACCGGAAAGTCGGGGGTTTGTTCCTCCTGCAGCCACATGTCCTATGTGTCCTTGGGAAGGACACTTTGACCCCAAGTTGCTCCCACTGTGTGTATGCAGCGTGTTAATGTGAATGAATGGAGTTAGTTAATACTGATGGTCTCACTACACAGCAGCCTCTACCATCAGGGTGTGAATGTGTAGGTGTGACCTGCGGTGTAAAAGAGCTTTGAGTAGTCAGAAGACGAGAAAAGTGAGACTCCTCCAGCTGTTTAGACTCTTACGACTGCTCAAGACTCAGAGGAACTGCTGTGATATCCTTTATTAACTTTAAAGTGAATGAAAATCTGGCAATTTAGACACTAGGTTATAAAATTATTATTTATACAGTTAAAAAATAAGTGATTTCCCAAAAAACTTGTTACTTGTGTTTTCTCAACATCAAATAAGTAGACATAGTCTTCAGTGGAGGACGGGGATATAACAAGAACAAAACTACAACAGAAGGTTAAAGGCCTCTGCCACAGTTTCTCTCACACACTCTGACGTGCTGCTTTGCCGTGTTCTTGTTCAGATCCAGGTGATCAAAATAGCAACGGAGGATAACAGAGAAACCCGCTCTGCAAAGGATGCCCTGCTGCTCTGGTGCCAGATGAAGACCGCAGGGTGAGAAGTCACACAAAAATAATACAGGATACAAACTGCATGTCATGTTTCGTCGATTCAATGAACCTACTGTACATGGTGTGTAATTGTGGGTTTGATGCCACATGTTGGTATACAGTTAGAGTGACTGTAGATTCTTCCATGCCACAGGTACCCTGAGGTCAACATCCAGAATTTCACCACCTGCTGGAGAGACGGCCTTGCCTTCAACGCCCTCATTCACAGACACAGGTAGGTTCCTTTTTTTTTACACAACTGATTAGTATGCTTTCATTTCAACACTGAGAAGTTGTGAGTTTACAGCTGTTATAATAATCATTCTTATTCTTCTTATTATAATGATTATTACTGAAAAATAAAAAATAGTAAAGCTTAAATCAAATATCTACAGAAGGATTTAAATCATCCCACAAACATGGTTTTGGAAAGATTTGACCCACATAGCAGTTTGAGGAGTACAGCCATGCGAACATGACATGTGACCATTTTGTGCCTAACAGACCTGACCTAATAGAGTTCCACAAGCTCACGCGGTCCAATGCAACCCACAACCTCCAGCAAGCCTTCAACATCGCCGAGCAGCACCTGGGCCTCACCAAACTCCTGGACCCTGAAGGTGAGCATGTTCAGTCAGATTACATAACATGCAGAAATATCCATGATGGCGTTCTAAAACAGAATTCTTATTTTTAACCACTGAGGTTAATACTTAATACTGTGTTGCTCAAACTTAAGTCAACTCCTCTGTGGTCTTCTCTCTGTCTCCCACCACCTTGTTGTGCAGATGTGAACACAGAGAACCCAGATGAAAAGTCCATCATTACCTATGTGGTCTCCTACTACCATTACTTCTCCAAAATGAAGGCTCTTATTGTGGAGGGCAAGAGGGTTGGCAAGGTAAAAAAAAAAAAAAATTAAAAAAAACTTTCCGCAGCTTAAGCACAGTGAAACTCCATGTAAAGTCCAGCGTTTCTGTTAGCAAGCCAAATAACAAGAAACACTTCATCACAGGAGCAGGAACAGAAGAAGAATGCATATCATAATGTCTCACACTGTGCATCCCTCTCTTCCCATTTTGACCTTTTTTTCTCCACTCATTATCACATTACTCCTCTCCAAATATGTTCGCAACCTTGTGCTGTCTATCCGGCTCAGGTGCTCGACAATTGTATCGAGGCAGAGAAGATTGTCAACCGCTATGAGGCTCTGGCGTCCGACCTGCTGGAGTGGATAGAAAAGACCATCGCGGTCATCAGCAACCAGAAGTTTGCCAACTCGCTGACGGGAGTGCAGCAGCAGCTCCAGGCCTTCACAACCTACTGCACCATAGAGAAGCCCATCAAGTACGTTCAGTTAACTTTTAGAATGACATCTTGATATTTAAGTCATTTATTACTAATCATACACAAACACTCTTTATCATGCATATTCATTCATACATGTCCTGTCCTGCAGAGCACATCGTTTAGAGGTTTATAGACGTTTTCTATTTTCACTGTTTGTGCACAAAGTTTTAATTTGCATTCGTTTAGTGTTAAGTGATAAAGAGCTGGTAGAATTAGAAACTGTGCAGCCTGTGGAAAAGGGCTGTTCTGTAAAATAGAATAGAATAGAATTATTTTATTGATCCCAAACTGGGAAATTGTGGCGTTACAGCAGCAGGTTGTTCAAACACACAATATGAACAAAAAACAAAATATAATATTAAATACAAAGTAAATAAGCACTAAAAATATCAAAACTAAGAATGTGAATATATACAACCAGGATTTAACTAAGCATTACTAGTCTTAATTAAGAAAATATTAAATACAACATACTTTGTTGGAGATAAATGTAAATGTGCAAAACCAGAGTTGTAAATGGACAGTATTGACATGGGGAGCTGTCCAGAGCTGTGCAATCAGTGATACATAAGTTAAAGAAAAAGAAATGTGTCAAACCTTTGAGCATGCAGATTCATGATTCTGCAGGGTGCCACATGTTTTTTTTATTTCTTAACCCTTAAGAAAATCTTGTTCACTGCCAACCAAAGCTGAAACACAGAAACATGGAGATTTAATTAGACGAGATTTAAATCACAGTAATTAGTTCATAAATGATTACCTGATAAGAGTTTTAACCTGCGTCATTTTGTAACTTATCTTTTAATTAGTAATTCTTTAAATGCTGGAACTTATCTGGCTCTCTCGATCTACCTCGGATGTAAGGATTTGATATTTTTCTGAGACATTTGTTTTAAAACTTTCTTAGTGTTTTGTATTGTTGGCCAGACACACCGAGACATACACAGTAGGGCTGGGCGATATGGACCAAAACTCATATCTTGATATTGTTTAGCTGAAAGGCGATACTCGATATATATATCCTTATGTATTATTAACAGTGAAAACACATGAAAAATAAACTAGCTGTTTGTGAATTTAAAAAGTAATATTATAAAATAAAAATGTTCCTTAAATACAATAAAAGAGAGAGAGAGGAGGAGCAGGGTTAAGAGGGACGGACAGTCAGTCATCATCAGTGAGATGAGAAAAAGGTGACCTGGCACCTCTGTAATGTTATTTTAATGCAACATAAACTATATCCATATTAACGATATTGCCTTACCCTATATCTTGTTTGAAAATATATCGATATATCTTAAAAACTCAATATATTTCCCAGCCCTAATGCACAGACATCAGCTTTGAGAATATAATGGTTGCCTACATTGCTACGCATGACATCCTACTCAGACTATTTTCACAAGAGTCCATTTTCACATTTGAAGTTAAAATCACAAATTGATGTCTTGTTATCATAAACCAAGGTCCTGAATGTCTTCCGTTTCACAATGAGGCTCTGCACTTGTTCTGAAAATGTTGCCATATTGGTTTGAATCTGTAACAAACACACTCGAGTCTCCCCCCTGATAAACCGTCCTGACTCTGGACAGCAGAGCGCAAGAGTGAGCGGAGAAACTGCACTTCACCAGGACTCCTCAAACCAGTGTCAGCCAGTATTTACTCGACTGGAGTGTCCTTGAACAAGACAGCAAAAGTTGGAAGACCTTGTTGTCAGCGTGTCCTACACAGGAGGGGACTGTTGAAAGGAGAAAACAGCTTCACTCACTAAAGTTTTTGTGTTCCTCGCTCAGGTTTCAGGAGAAGGGGAATCTTGAGGTCCTTCTCTTCACCATCCAAAGCAAACTCAGAGCCAACAACCAGAAACCCTACGTGCCTCATGATGGGAAGCTCATCTCCGACATCAACAAGGTCATGCATCCACCAGCTCTGTGTTCTAATTTATAATGAAGTATTTCACCTTTTACTGAACAATGAAGAGGCAACACAGTGAGAATTACAGCTCAACTCCAGATGTCATATAGCTACATTTACACATCACTGTTCTGTCTTCTTCTTACTTTTCTATAGTTACCTTAATAACCCTAATAAAGGTTTTCATTGTCATGTTTCATCCAGGCCTGGGAGAGGCTGGAAAAGGCAGAACATGAGAGGGGCGTGGCTCTACGTAAGGAGCTGATTCGTCAGGAGAAGCTGGAGCTGCTGGCTCAGTGCTTCGACCACAAAACTACCATGAGACAAGCATGGCTCAATGAGAACCAGAGACTCGTTTCTCAGGTACGGATCTCAGATACACCCCTGTTTAAAACAGTGTTTTATTATGTGAACGTATTCCTCATACTTCAGCTCCATCACGACTTCATCTCCGCTTCAATCTAATTCTACTTCCTCCCTTGTTATAAAGTTCAGACAAATGTTTTACTTTGGTTTAATAATTGAATGAAAATATTCCAGGATCTGGGTGCTTTAAAGGCTTTATATGTGATTTTTTGATCCAGCACCAGCACCAGCATGAAACCAAAACAACTGGCGCTGCATTGTTGTGTTAGCATGCTAATGCTAGCGATCTTTATTATGCTCGTATCTTCACACTGCATGTAAATTTACCTGAAATGAGCGTGATCTAGAAACACAGTTAAGCAGTGAGTACAGTATGTTATTCTTCTTTTCTCTAGTCCCTCAATTAAACAACTTTTATACACGAGGGGAGGAGTCAGCCGGCCGTCCTGGCGATGTAAACAAAGTGAAGATAGGACTCTGAAAACTCTGAAAGCATCACAGACAGTGGGACTCGGGTGTTACACCCATTGTAGACAGTCATGACTCACAGAGTTATTTTCAGAGGATATACTTGATTTATATTATATTTAAGTGTGAAAAATCAAATATAAAGACTTTAAATCTGCTTTAGAGAATAGTGTTTATGTCATTTAAAATGTCTGTGATGTCTTGTTCTTCTGTGTGGAAGTTCAGGTTCTAGCTGTGTTTGTTCTATGTCTGTAGATATTCTCCATCAGATTCAGACTGACATTTACATCTTGTTTTTCTTTTTCTTCTCTCTGCCAACAGGACAACTTTGGCTATGACCTACCAGCAGTTGAGGCGGCAATGAAGAAACACGAGGCCATCGAGGCGGACATAGCTTCTTATGAAGAGCGAATAGGGGTGGTGGTTGAGCTGAGTGCAGAGATGGAGTCGGAGGGATACTACGACATACGACGCATCCTGGCACGAAAGGAGAACATCCTGGGCCAGTGGAGTCTGCTGAAGGAGCTGGTGGCCGGACGGAGGACCAGGCTGGAGAAGAACCTGGCTCTGCAGAAGACTTTTCAGGACATGGTGTACATGATCGACTGGATGGAGGACACACAGGTAATGAAGGCTAGTAAGAGAAACCAACCAAGAGAGACAACCCTTTCATACATTCAGTAGCTAGATAAAGACAGTAGAAGTGGAGGGAAACATTCATACTCTGAAAGTAAAAAATGTAAATTAGAGATCCAGATAATCAAAGAAGAAAGAGTGCATATATGTATTTACATGTTTTTGATTATTAAAAGAAACAATAGAAAATGAAGGAGGATGAAAAGAAAAAGAAAAAGAGGTAAAAATGGATTACTGAAGTTCGCTTTCATCACTCTGCTTTCTCTTTCTCTCTCCCTCCCATCATCATCTCCATCCCAGGTCCAGCTGCTGTCGAAGGACTTTGGGAAGCATCTCCTGGAGGTGGACGACCTGCTGCAGAAACACAGCTTGCAGGAAGCCGACATTGGTGCGCAGGCTGAGAGGGTCGAGACACTCAACACTGCCGCACTCAAATTCACAACCATAGAGGGTATGCAGTTTACACACATGTATCGTGTTTCTTCTGTGTCATGTATAGTTTTGATGTATTTATTTATTCAATATTTAATGATAAAATACACATAGCTGCACTCAATGATTTAGAAAAAGAGAGGGAAATGGTATTTTGTAATTTAATCTTCAGAGCTTTATCCTTTTGTTCTTATGGTAATAGACCTTCCTGTGTTTTGTCTTTCAGGCTACCAACCTTGTGACCCACAGGTGATCTGTAACCGTGTCAACCACGTCTCCTCCTGTTTGGAGGAGCTGAAACAACTGGCAGATAAAAGACGCTCGGAGCTTGAAGAGTCGAGGCAACTGTGGGCTTTCTTTCAGGTAGGACAGATCAAATAGATGAGATGAATGTTTCTGTAAGTTTGCAAAAAAAAAAAAATCAATGTCACAACTTTCACACTCACCTTGTGCCAGGAATCGCCAACAGTTTGGTGGTAAGGTAAGTCAGTAAAAAAGTTAGTTAAACTTTTTTATATTATTTAGAAAATTCAAAATACTTGGCTAATAAACTCAGGATATAAAACACATAAACAAAAACCTGAGAAAAGGATTCAATCAGGAGATTAAACAAACCAAAACAAAGACATGGAATGAGTTAGTAAGCCAGATTTGAACTTAAATCCACCCAATCGTTGGGTTCTCCATTCTTGGTATTATTGTTGCCTTTAGAAACAACTACATACATTTAAAGTTTTTGGTTCCTGACTGCAGTAAAAATAAGAAAGACAACATTTTTAAGAGCATTGTCCATACAGGTTCAGTATGTCAACAGGCCCATATTAAAGTGTTGATTAATAAATCTATCATACTTTAATTAAACTCTGTTTTCAGAAGAATAATGGTCTTGTGTGTTTTGTTTTTTTTTGTCACTTGTTAGGAGCTGGAGGAGTCGGAGGCCTGGATCAGGGAGAAGAGCTCCATCCTGGGAGCTCAGGGTTACGGGAAGGACCTGAGCAGCGTGTTGAAGTTACTTCAAAAACACAAGACGCTGGCAGGAGAACTACTCGCTCATCGCTCGCTGCTTCAGGTGTGTGTTTAGATATTTAAACATGCGCTATAAGATCATCACCCTGCTTGTTTTCAGTAGAGACGTACTTTTATATTCCAAATGTTTAACAGTAATTATCGCAATCAAACGTTTTTTTCTGGCTGTTATTGGCAAGATTAGTTTGATAAAAGTTTTAAAAAATCAATTAAATGAATATTGTAGTTTAGAGAGGAGAGTAAACTGTAGTTACATTATTTGCCAGTGTTTCACTTTATTGCATAAAGTCTGAAATGATAACACTGGTAAGCATCTATCCTGCCCCTCTTCTCCAGAACACCATGAAGCAAGGAAAGCAGATCCTGAGTGAGCAGAGCTTCGCCATGGCGGGGATCCAGGACCGCATCATGGAGGTGAAGACTGAGTGGAAGAGTCTGGAGGACCAGGCTGCGCAGCGTCTTGGCCACCTGCAGGAGGCGCTAAACTATTTCCAGTTCTCGACGGAGACGGACGACCTGGTGGCCTGGCTGCAGGACGCTTACCGCCTGGTCTCCAGTGAAGACTTCGGACACGATGAGTACTCCACCCAGTCGCTGCTGAAGAAACACAGAGGGGTCAGCGAGGCCATCGACAAACACCGACTGCATGTGGTGGCGCTGCGCAAACACATGGTGGCGCTGCCTCTGCGATACCGTGAACAGGAGGTGTGTAGCAGGAACAGGGAATGGATGTTTTACATTTGAGTATTCATCATTTCAGTTGTTTTTAGTCACTCTTCCCTCTCCTACCTGCAGGAGTCACAGGTGCGTATGGGAGAGGTGGAGCAGCTCTATACTGAGGTGATTGAGGTGGCGGTGCTCAGGCAGCAGTGGCTCCATGATGCCCTTGCGGTCTACCGCATGTTCAGTGAGGTCAATTCCTGCGAGCTGTGGATTGATGAAAAGGAGCAGTGGCTGGACAAGATGGAGATCCCAGAGAAGCTGGAGGACGTGGAGGTGGTGGCACACAGGTGAGGAAAAGGGGGAGAAGAAGAAGGGGGAAGAGATTTGTTTTGGCATGCAAAAACTCTTAACCCACAGAGTGTCCCATCACTTCCCACAATGCCCTTTGCTTCTAGGTTTGAGAGTCTGGACCAGGAGATGAACAGCCTAATGGGAAGGATCCTGGACGTTAACCAGATAGTCCAGCAGCTCCTGGATGGAGGTCATCCTTCTTCTACTGAAGTCAGAGGATGTCAGGACCACCTCAACTCCAGGTACTGAAACAAAACAGCAAACTTAGCTTCAACAACAACCTCTGCTTCTTGCACCAAAACCAGCATTCTGATTACTGTTTGTGCTTCCACTGACAACAACAATTAAACACCCTAATGCTTCACTTTCAGTTTCACTGCTGTTGTTACATCGCATCCCTCTTCCTGTAAATACCACCCCTACTGATGTTCCTACTATTAGTCCAAAGACAGATAGTGTTTCCCTCAAAGCACAGTAGCACACTTTAATTATATTAATAACATAATTCAGAGGAAGAAAATATAATTAACGTTAAAGGAAATCTGTCGTAGTTGTTTACAACTAGTGACCAAATATAGACGAGGGTTTATGAATGAACACCCAGTACCTTGTGCATTCTGTCTCTATTTATAACGGATGCTAAAAATGAGAGTTTGGTCATCTGATCAGTAACAACAGGAGTCTTTATGAGCCAGGACGCAGTGATAGCTGCTGCCAAAGTGCTGATTAGTAAGGCACTCAACAATAAGAGAGTGTGGATGATTTACTGCATGACAAGATTCATGTTTATTTCCACATGTATTTAGAGAAATTCATTTAAAGATTTTCATGAGTTGTGCTGCATCCAGAGAGCAGCATGTGGACTTATGTAGGTAAACGGTGAATTGGTTCATTACATCTCTGTCCTACTTTCTGCAGCGAGAAAGGAAGGAAAAGAGAGATTGTGTAGAGAAAGAGAAAATTTCTGTTTGGCCGACATGTTAATTTTTACGCTGATGTCCAGCCAGGTCGGCCCTCTGATATGTGTCTCACTAATATTCACTGACCATTCACTGTCATGTCTGGCAGCAGAGCCCGTGACGGCCGGGTGTCCATGAGTCTTGTGACCTTGGCACGCGGTGTCGGTCTCAGGGTGGCCATCTGTGCTGCTGGCTGCCTCAGTTCGGACTTTGCCAACAGAGAGCAAACATAAGAAGAAACATACAAAATAAACACTTCTCTGTTCTCAGCATGTTTTCAAGTGTGAGACATATTAAATAAAGTTTTAAGATCTTTACTTTACATGTCTTTGCTTGCTTCAGATACAGACACAGATTACAGATTATTGTTAACAGATGTGTTAAATATGAATTCCCTTAATTATCTTTTTGATTAGCGACAGAGAAACTCAGAATGTACTGATCCAGTGTAGAAATATTCCTTCTTCATAAAGCACAAAGACATAATTTACTTTCTGTGTTCACAGCTCAATCTTTAATCTTTTACCTTTACTTATTCTGCCTTCCACATTGCGTAAGCTTATACAGAATTTTAAAAGCATTAAAACAATTATTATAACTAATTGAATGACTTTAATCATGCAGAGTTATGTCAGCATATTTTCATTATTTTTTAAATACAACAAATAAATAGAACAAATCATTCAGTGTGTCATATTTGAGAAGCAGCACACCCACATACAGAACCCCCCAAAAATCTCGACTGCTACTTTTCATCATCTCATTGTCTTATAAAGGCTTCTTTAATAGTTTCATATTTAGTCTTTAATTATTGTACATGGAGGGTAAAGTTCACCAGGGTCCCATTCCTTTATGTGCACACATACCTGGCTAATAAAGCTTTATTCTGATTCTAAAAGACGACTTTACTATGTGATGTTATAGTCACCAAGCTGTTTTATTTCCTGCCTGCTGAGCACTCTGTCTGCCTCGCAGTGACTCTGCCGTTACCTCATTCCAGTCAAAGGATCTGAATGTGTGTGTATGCATCTTTGGACGTGTGTGTGTGTGTGTGTGTGTGTGTGTGTGTGTGTGTGTGTGTGTGATTCTTGGCTGAACGGAGGTGCAGTGAGGTGTGCTTGTCTGGATCAGAATCAGGGGAACATATTGTATGACGATATGGTAAACAGTTGAGGCCTGGGCTCAAACCACAGCAGAGCGGAGAGGCAAAGATAATCAAGCCTCACATGAAACAAAAGAGGTCATGTCCGGTCATTTCAGGTCCTCACAACATAGCGGTGACATGATTTTTAAAAGTAAGCACTAAACAAACAGGCTTGACTTTTGGTCTGACTTCCTTTACCTGTGATACTTTTCAGATGATAAATCATTTGATTCAGATTACATCGATCACTTTCTTCATGTGCAGCATTTAGGTGAACTAAGAGGGACATGATTACAGGCTGGTAGTCTTACAGTCTAATGTTTTCAAGCCTTATCACTGTACAAAGGAAGAAAAATAAATGCATATTTATGAAGTTAAATGAACCAATCTTGACCCTAAATCTAAATTTCTGTTACTGAATAATTCTTTGTATCTTTACATTACTGAAACAAAATGCTCTCCAGTGTATGATAACTATCTATCACACATTTTTTCCTTCACAGAACCACATCCCACTCTCTTCATCCCCCTCAAACTACACTTGCAGTATGACTCTATCCTGCCTTTTTTTTTTTTTTTACATCTTACCAGGTGGAACAGCATTGTGGAGCTGGTTGAGCAGAAGAAAGATCAGCTGGACTCGATGTTACGCCTGCAGAACTACCTGCTGGAGTGCGCCGAGATCAAGTCCCAGATCCAGGACAAAAGAAAAGCCATCGATGCTACTCAGTACATGGGCAGCGACCTGGGCGGAGTCCTGGCTCTGCAGAGACGGCTCACCACCATGGAGGGAGCCCTGTCTGTTCTGGAGCCCAAACTCCTACATCTACAGGTCGGGAATCATGGGAAAATACACTGAATAAAGAAACATTAAGGGAAAACGTTGTTTAGGGTTCGACTGTGGTATTCCTAATTTCTTAACCTGCACTTTTCTGAATGTAGGAAGAGGCGGAGCATCTGGCAACCGTCCACGGAAGCCGGGCCATGGAGGTTCTCGTTCCTTTTGATGGCATCAGTGTGGAGTGGGAGGAGCTGAAACGCACCCTGCAGGGCTGTGAAGACTCACTGATGGTGGCTAGCAGGCTGCAGAGCTTCATACAGGTACACAGGAGGATTGGTTTTAATGGCACCTGATAGCGTGTAGCGGGTGATGGTGGCGGCTGCACTTGCGGTCATGACGGCTAAGCATTTTATAAACTTTCATAAACTTTAAAGTCTTTATATGTGATTTTTCACACTTAAATATAATAGAAATCAAGTATATCCTCTGAAAATAACTCTGTGAGTCATGACTGTCTACAATGGGTGTAACACCCGAGTCCCACTGTCTGTGATGTTTTCAGAGTTTTCAGAGTCCTATCTTCACTTTGTTTACATCGCCAGGACGGCCGGCTGACTCCTCCCCTCGTGTATAAAAGTTGTTTAATTGAGGGACTAGAGAAAAGAAGAATAACATACTGTACTCACTGATTAACTGTGTTTCTAGATCACGCTCATTTCAGGTAAATTTACATGCAGTGTGAAGATACAAGCATAATAAAGATCGCTAGCATTAGCATGCTAACACAACAATGCAGCGCGAGTTGTTTTGGTTTCATGCTGGTGCTCAAGGGCGACATCTGTTGGATGAAAAAAATCGCATATAAAGCCTTTGAACAAGTTTATGAAAGTTTGAAACCTTAGCGATGTTATACAGAAAATAGTTTGAAGGATTATTTTCCTCCTAAGACACATCAAAATACATTTTTACTGGCTAAAATTTCACAATAATCAAAGTCTGAATCAGAAAAAAAACTATAAAAATTGTTATAATGTTTTAAAAAGGCGCAATCATTCTCCTCATTATTAAAATGTAATTAAAGTCATCTATGTTCTTTCCCCTATCCTGCCAGGACCTGGACTCGTTCCTCACCTGGTTGGTCCAGACTCAGACCTCTGCTGCCTCAGACCAGCTGCCCAACGACCTCGAGGAGGCAGAGAAACTCATCAACAAACATGCTGCCCTAAAGGAGGAGATCGGACGGTGGGTGACTAGTAGATCCCTGACGTGTTCCTAACATGTCTTACAGCATGCATCAGACACTGATTGAAGTTGTGGATTTCTGTGCAGGTATGAAGAGGACTACGAGCGCCTGCAGGCCATGAATGAGCTGCTGGAGTCAGAGGAGGCTCCTCTCCCCCAGGCCGCCCTGCAGCAGTGGCTCCAGAAGCTGGATGTCGGCTGGAACAAACTCCTGGAGATGTGGGAGAGCAGGAGAGAGGTTCTGGTCCAGGCGCATATTTTCCACCTGTTCCTTCGAGATGTTAAACAGGCCGAGTCCTTCCTCAACAACCAGGTGAGACGAGTCCAGACTGAGCATGTGGTCTGCTGACAGCTGATGAAGCTTTTGCAATGATTTAAGATGTATTTCTTTGGTCCTCATGTATGTTCCTTCTGACTTAATATGTAACTGGCTATCCAGTAAATGGCCTTTTCACATCACTTAAATCTGCTAACTGTAAATAACTCCATCTTTTTTTTACCACCTTTTAGACATTTCTAACATTATGCAGATGAAAGCAGCTACGGGCTCTTTTTTTTTTTTTTACTTCTTTGCTTTCAGGTAATGTTTCTCAATGTTTCTCCGCTGCTATTAAAGCAGAGACTAATCCTCCTTTTTACTCTGCTCATTCTTCTTTTTCTTTTTAATCCGATCTTCTCTTCTTATGGTGGAGAAACAGAAAGGAGTAATATACTGCACACCAAAATCTACAAACAAATGTGGGTGCACAATGAGGGGGGGAGGGAGAAATAGAGCGATGGCTTTAGAGAGTAAAAAAAAAAAAAATCACATCTTTAACTCTTCCTATTCCGTCTAACTGTAAGCCTTTGAAAGAACGACCAGTCGAGCCGTGTCTCATCGTCTTAACATCCCGGTGTATCGACAGAGGCAAAACATTGTCCTCTGCCTGGACTGGGTGTGGCCGGCTTAGCCCTGCAGAAGTCGCTCTGAGATAGATAGAGAGAGAGAGTCACAGAGAGAGGGAGAGTGTGTGTGTACTGTGTGTGTATGTGTGTGTCAGCAGGTGTCGTTGTGGAGAGTGCCTCTGTGTTATGTGATATTAGAGCAGAGGCTGTCCTGGCAGCAGAATTCAGTAACTTTAGATTTACATTGTGGCTTCATGACGAGGTGTAGCAGGAGAAAACTGACCATAAATGCCTTTCTGCTCAAGTCTATGAACCCGTGTGTCCGTCACCAGGATGATGCTGTCAACAAGCTTGTATAGACTTACTCAATTCTGTCCATGATTTATAAGAACCTTTCCAGTTTTCGGTTTGAAAATACACTTTGATGTAAATTAGGATTTGATTAAAGCAACAGTAGATGTGGGACTACTTCACATTTACAAAAGATAATGTGGCAATTGATTTGGTAAACATTGGAGTTCTTTAAAAAATGAGAATTATTGTTTGAAGTGCAGCCCTTAAGTAAGCATAGAAATGAAAGATCCAAACGTTTGTGTAAAGCAATTAAAGCCGGCAGGACCTTTTTAAAGTGGACATACAGTTTTATTAGCAGTTTGACCTCAGCTGGATTAGGACTCCCTCTTCAGTTAAGATAAATCAGAGTACTTTAAATTGGATTTTCCCTTATAGCGTCTTAAAGCGGCTGCCTTTGGAATGAAGCTGTTCATTTTGTCATATTGTTAAGATTGAAGTAGATTTCTCTACAGAGCAGCCTGTGTCATGAAGTACACACGGGAGCTGGGGGTTGCAGTTTGCATTGCTGTATTTGCTCTCAGCATCACATGCACAGGGGTTTGTTTTTCTAATCGGAAATGTCACAGGCAGAGATGCCCTTGACTCAAAGTTTGTGTGCGTGTGTGTGTGTGTGTGTGTGTGTGTGTGTGTGTGTGTGTGTGTGTGTGTGTTGGCCAGAATGTCTCCCTCTGTTTGATAACAGATCTTTACCAGGAACCGACTCCTCTTCTTATAAGCCTCGGGGCGGGGGTGGCATTTCTTCTTCAATAAGTATCAAAGACGTTCCAGGCCATAGATCTCTCTCTCTCTCTCTCTTCTCCTCTCTGTTGTTCTGCCTCAGTTTTAGTTTCTCTGTATCCAGAGGCCAAATGCATCAGTGAGGTTATATCTTCAGTGTTTTTCTAAATCTTCTGTTCTGAACATAATTAATCAACAAACTGCTGCCTTCTCATAAAATGTCAAATGAAAATAACCTCTCGTTATAGATCCATCAAATGAAAGATAGATTTCATGAAGCACAAAGAGATCCCTTCAAAATGTTTGTTTTATTCTATCCACAGTCCAAAACTAGAATATATTCCTTAAAGTCTTTATATGTGATTTTTCACTCTTAAATGTATAAATCAAGTATCTCCTCTGAAAATAACTCTGTGAGTCATGACTGTCTACAATGGGTGTAACACCCGAGTCCCACTGTCTGTGATGTTTTCAGAGTTTTCAGAGTCCTATCTTCACTTTGTTTACATCGCCCGGACGGCCGGCTGACTCCTCCCCTCGCGTATAAAAGTTGTTTAATTGAGGGACTAGAGAAAAGAAGAATAACATACTGTACTCACTGCTTAACTGTGTTTCTAGATCACGCTCATTTCAGGTAAATTTACATGCAGTGTGAAGATACGAGCATAATAAAGATCGCTAGCATTAGCATGCTAACACAACAATGCAGCGCGAGTTGTTTTGGTTTCATGCTGGTGCTCAAGGGCGACATCTGCTGGATCAAAAAAAATCACATATAAAGCCTTTAAACTGTCGTATAAAAGCAGCCAACACTCTGATTCACAGGCCTCAGACGTAACCAACAAATGGATCAACCAGGAGAAGATGGATATTTTCTTTTTGACTATGTAGCTAAGAAACAACACTGGGGGTGCTGGTAGCCTAGTACAGAGGCTACAGTCGTCCAAGTGGGCGGTCCAGGTTCGAATCCGACCTCAAATCAAATAAAGGCAAAAAAAGCAAAAAAATAAACCTTAAAAAAGTAAACAAAACTGGGCGTTATTCACTGTTTTGGTATATTTATGGGCTTTAATCCCTCTTCTCTTCCCCTCTTCATGATCTAGGAGTCCGCCCTGGCTCACGTGGAGCTGCCGACCACGGTGGAAACGGTCGAAGCAGCCATAAAGAAGCACAAGGACTTCACCACCACGATGGAGCTGAACCTGCACAGGATCAAAGCTGTGATCGAGGCTGGAGAGAGCCTGATCAGCCAGAACAACATCTACTCAGATCGCATCAAGGAACGCATCGACACGCTCGCCAGCAGGTACCGAAAATCATAGAAACAAAAGGATCATGCAGAGTAATAAAGGAAATACTCAGATTCAAGCTAAAATGAAATGAAGGCATTGTATAAAATCATTTTTACTTTAGTTGGAGGAATTAAAGGATATCGAAAATACTTTGAAAGTGTAATTCTCACACTGGAAATTTGAATAAAAAGTTTTCTCACCTGTTTATGAATTACACTCTTAAGGATCAATGGTTTCCATTTATGGAACATTTCTGAGTCTAGACGCAGTTTACCAATAAATAAATGAAAAAGTTAAAGCCCGTCAAAGCAGAGAAACGACTAAAGGACTGCCTTGTTCTTTTGGGAACTTTTTTCATACTGTAAAGAGGAAGAAGTGAGAGTTGTGTCTTTAAGATCAACGTGTTGAACTCTTTGGATTTGATGGATACAAAAAAGAAAACTCAAATAAAACCTTTCCCTGTGTAATTTAATTTCAGTCTATTGAATTCTTCAGGTTTCATTCACGGGTAAATGAAAATCTGCAGAACTTTTTTCTCCCGGTAATATTTCAGGTTAGATTTTGGCTCTGTTCAAACAGAAATCCAACTGAAGCACCACACTTAGTCCGTTGAGCTGCTTTTAAGGCATTGTGCAGCTGTTCAGACACAATGCAAGCATAATAAAAAGAAGAATAAGAGCTAAAGAACTGGATACAAGGAGACTCCCAAGTTTAAAAAGGAACAAAAACACAGAAAACAGAAGCTCTTCTGTTTGGACCAAAAGTGACACCTGACCATGAAATCTGTGTGATGGCTGAGGTGGGGCTGCTGTGTATCTGTGTATCTGTGTATCTGTGTTGGGTGGGGGGTTGGGGGTTTGTCTGTGAATGTGTCCAACAATACCAATTGAGGAACCATATGGGTTTGAGATTAAATTTACATAATTTAACTCATTGGACATTTATTTCTCTCTCATGGGGGCAGAGAAACGAGCACAGGGCAACATCATTATTTTAATGTATCGCATTCTGGTTGTGTAATAAATCATTTCTCAATTATGTTAATGAATCTAAAACAGGTACAAACCATCTTTTTTTTGTTATCTACATAAATCATTAACCTTAATTATGTGAATTTCTATCCAAAACAAAAGAAAGTCACAAATCTACATTTGATTTTCAGATACGTCATCACCTGTCAAATAACGCGTACAGATAAAGAAGATAGAATCATGTGAATATTATACTTTGATAACATGAAACTGAATAGTCTGTCCCTCACTCTTTCAGGGGAAACCAGAACAGAGAGCTGGCCCAGCAGTGGCTGGACAAACTGAACGACCAATGGGAACTTCAGAGGTTTCTTCAGGACTGTCATGAGGTAGGAGGCTACAGACACGATGGATTGGTTGAACTTCAGGGAACTCGGTACAGTGTGATGTCATAGTGAGTCAGTTTTTAAAGAGAAAAGTAAGAGGATTAAAATCTCTTTTTTTTTTTTTACTTGCAAAGCCAACTTCAGATTTCGGCGACCTCTAGAGGCCAAATGTGTTTCACTCGTTAGTGCATCACCCAAGAACACACTTTGACCTCCTGTTGTACCCCTTTGTCACAGTTAGCCATTGTGCAGTCTGTTCTAGACAAAGTGATACGAGTGAATCTGAGTAGTATGATCTGTAGGTTTTTGTTTCACCGATGTGAATATGAGATCTTGTGCTATGAAACGTCAGCTATAACGATAGATTTAAAAAAAAAACATTGAGGATCGCACATTATTTATTTGTGTATGTGTGAAGATATCCCTGCCAGAGTCCACACCTCTTGTGCGTCTATAAATGTGTTGCTCACAGCTCACCTCGGCCCGAACCTGCAGTTCACTCTCTCGCCCTGCAGAGTCATCGTGGGTCTCTTTCTGGGCCAAAACCTTGTTTAGTTTCAGCAACTTTCTCTCGTTGGCTCTACTGAATAATTCAGCAGCACAGCTCCTCATCACTAATTCAGAGGCGGAAGAGTGTATCTCTCTGTGTACTGTACATGAGTGTGTGTGTGTGTGTGTGTGTGTGTGTGTCAGCGTGTGTCAGCTGTGTACAGTATCTGTCAGTTCCTATGCGGTACGCCTTGTCTGTAGGAATACGGTGAGCACGAGGAGTCTTCCCCTGAGTGTGTGTGTGTGTGTGTGTGGTGTGTGTAGCCTTCAGTGGGCGAGTGACACTGCGTCAGTCAGTAGGAACCTGAGCTCTCAGCTGCCAGGGTGTGTTCTGCTCTCTGAGGCTGCATCCTCGTGTTTCCTGCCTGCTGCTTCACGCTGACCTTCAGATTTTTTTTATTGCACGACATCCAAAGTGTCTCTTCTTTTGTCTTCAGGGGATACATACATGACACGCTGTCAGACAGAGCGTCCAACACTGCCGCTTTATGCCATATGAAGACAAATAGATTTTAAAAAAACAGCTCAACTGGACCAGTGCTGAACAGGAAGTGTTTCATGTGTTGGAATATTCAGCTCAGTTTTGATACAGACTTGAGTCTTTAGGTTTAGCTCTAGTTAGCATCAAATTCTCCCTAGATGAAGCTGCTCTTTTACAAACACTTTCCTCACGAGGCAGAAATAAAAGACAAGGTGCAAAGAACGTTAACCTCTAGAATAAACTTCCATCACAACAGACCAGACTATTTATTCTAAGTATGTCAAACACAACTTTTTACAAGATTTGTTTTAAGATTAACTTCATTGTCCCAGTGGGAAATGTGTCTTGGACTTCACAGAGACATTCATTCGTCTGTAAAACATGTCAGTTAAATAATCATTCAATTCCATACAAGTGAATTACTAAAACCATAAATATGTAATAGTTAAGAAAAGTGATAAACAATGCAGGTACAGCTACACATCTTCACACACACACACACACACACACACACACTCACACCACCTCATACATGCACACATACACACACACACACACACACACACACACACACACACACACACACACACACACACACACACACACACTCACACCACCTCATACATGCACACATACACACACACTCACACACACACACACACACACACACACACACACACACACACACACTCACACCACCTCATACATGCACACACACACACACACACACACACACACACACACACACACACACTCACACCACCTCATACATGCACACATACACACACACACACACACACACTCACACCACCTCATACATGCACACACACACACACACACACACACACACACACACACACACACACACACACACACACACACACTCACACCACCTCATACATGCACACATACACACACACACACACACACACACACACACACACACACATCACAGCTTAGGTACTGTTGAGGGCTTTGATGGGCAAGGGAACAATGGTATTTCTGAAACGGTTGTTGTTACATCTACATAACCAGCAGTAACATACCTGTGTAAAGTCTGGGCTTTCACTTAAATATACTTGGGTCTATTTGTATAATAATTGAATCTTTAGTCGGCCTTGTGATTGAATTTGTGGCTTCGCTTGTTGCTTAAACAATACAGGAGTAAACCTGTTATTCTTGTAATGGAATTTTCCCTCTTACATAATCCTGAAAATCCCTCTTCAACCTGCCTCTTTCTTGTTTTTTTTTATTACCAACCATATCTTTGGTACTAAAGGGTATTGAAGCGGTGAACTCTTTGTCATACTGCAGCTTTTTACCCGGATTCACCTCCCGGTCTGTTTCAGCAAAAGAGCAGGTGTGTGCCTGAAGGCTGCAGTACTGAACACAGTGTGTCCAGAACCCATGAAACAAACAAAAAGTCCCTCTGTATGCAGTTCCTCTTGTAGTGTGTGGCCTGGTTTCCTCATATATTACAAGAGATTTATTGTTTTATGTGCGACATAATTCAAATGAAAACAGTGTTTCTTGAAATCTAAGATCTGACTCACCTGGATGTGTTTGTCATTTCAAAAATCTCTCCTATATGGAGAATAAAATAATTTAAATTGGCAGTAAAATAATTATTACTTTCAAATGAATCATTAATTTATGATTTCCAAATCAAAGGGCAATATGTCATAAATAAATCAGTCTGTGTTCATTTATCAGATAGCGATGTAACATCCAAAAGGCCTGAGCCTACAAACAGCACAGAGACTGAATAAAACTATATTTTAACACTTTCAGAGATAAAAACTTAAGAGGAGACTGAATAATCAGGAATGCAGCAGACAAATAATCTGATGCTCGACTTATTAATTAATAGATCATAAATCCGTGGCACACTGAAAATAACTTTACTATATTTCACTGTGAGCTAACAATAGAATATCACAATAAAATATAGTTATATAATAAGTTATTTTCAGTGTGCCACGGAATTATGATTCATTTTTTGTGGTGTGTTCCTGCAACCGTGCGCACCTGAGAACATGTTTAGGCTGTGCACGGGGCACCCTGTTGGCTATTTATGAATTAATAGATGAAACATTTTAGTTCCACACATTCCCATCGCCTTGCTAAGTCTTCCTTGTTCCCTCCTCTTCGATCAGAATTCGACTTGATGTGATGATGAATCCCTTTATGTCCCTCCTCGTCCCTCATTCATTGTTTTCTCTTCCTCCTTTTTTCCGTCGCCTTCTCCCCCTCACGCGTCACTCAGACCAACTATATGTCCTCCTCCCCCTCCCTCACTCAGTCTCATTCATGTTCTAACGCCTCCCCGTCCGTTTTACCCAACACACACACACACACTCACACACTCCCTCTCTCCACCTCCTGCACCCTCAATTCATTCACATCCTCAAGGGGGGGGGGGGGGGGGGGGCATCAGGCTGTGACCCTGCGTGACCTCTGCAGTCAGCGGACCTGTCTGTGTGTGTGTGTTCATGCACGTGTGTTTGCACAATCATTATGAGTTTGAGTGTGCACATATTCTTGTTTGCATGTGTGAACGTGTGCGGCGTGTTGCATGTCCTAACCCGCCTGTACAGTGTGTGTGTGTGTGTGTGTGTGTGTGTGTGTGTGTGTGTGTGTGTGTGTGTGTGTGTGTGTGTGTGTGTGTGTGTGTGTGTGAGGTGACAGAGTGACAACAGAGGGGGGCGTCAGACAGACATCCAGCCCTCGTCTCTTAAAGGAAAGAGGAGCAGGAAATCCATCAAACTACAAATGCATCATTCAGGATAAATTCCCCCCCCCCCCCCCCAATATGTCCCGGCCTCTTCTTTCTCCAACTATCACACTCCTTTCTTTTTTCTCTGTGCAAACCTGTACTGTTTCTCTCTCTCTCTCTTCTCTCTCTGCTTTACCACTGCAGCAGCGTCAGGCAAGCTGGAGACTGAGAGTACAGCTGCAGAGAGAAAGAGAGGGATGGTAGAGGGGGTTGGTGTGTGTGTGTGTGTGTGTGTGTGTGTGTGTGTGTGTGTGGTGCGGGGAGATGAAGGATGAAACAAAAGCAGCTGTGGAGGAGTCGTGAGCACGGCTGTTTGGAGAAGACCGGTGCTCATAAAAATGAATCTCCTCTTTTGTAACTCAGGATATTTTCTCTTCACCTTCACCCATCCACCTACTGTGACACCATTCAAAGCCCACATCCCCCTCCACCTCTTCCAGCTCAGCTTCATTAGCCATAACCGGTGAGCCTGGAGGCACTGCCTGCATCCCTGCCCCCCCACCCCCCCACCCCCCTACCAAAATCCCAATCCCAGTCGTTTGCTCCTCCTCCTCCTCCTCCTCCTCCACTCGATTTCTCCTCCATCCAGCCAGGCTGCCTGCTCACTCTCTCTATCCCACTCGCTGTAGGTGTGAGGCAGGGTAGGGGAGGGGCAACCCATCCACCGGCTGGGCTGCCTGCCATTTTATTGTTTTTTTAGGAGGATCTTTCCTTTTTTTTATTTCTTTCTCTTCTTCTACTTATTTCTTCAGTCGTCCTCATTCCTGCCCTCTCCCTCGTCACTGATCCGCCCCCGCCCCTCCTCTCTCCACTGATAGTGGTTACAGCGAATCCTCAAAGCAAATACAGAGAGAGAGAGAGAGAGAGAGAGAGAGAAGAGGGAGGGGGAGCTCAGCCTCAGTTCGAAGTATCCAGTCTGTCTGCTCAGCCAGTATTGTTGTTATTTACCCGGCTGCTTGGCATTTTCCTCTCTGCACATCTTTTGTGGTCGCTTCTCCTTCTGATCAGCTCTACAGAAGACACCTTTCTATCCATCAACCCCTTTTTTTTGTTTCCATTTTTTTGCGCTCATTTTCTCTTCCATACGTCTCGATGATGGAGAGCATCTCTGCATGTGTGTGAAAGGCAGACAAGCGAGGATGCGGAAACCAATGGCTGCCTGCAGCTGCCACAGTCTCGTTGGTTGATCCTGTTAGACGTTGCCGGTAAACTGGGTTCATTTTGATATCAGCTTGGTCAGGAGAGACAGTCGTGTGTGCAGGTGGAAATGTTGCATGCATGTGTGAGAAAAGGGGGAGCGATGACAGAGAGACGAGGAGGCTAATGCCGACCTGAATATGTTGGTGGTGTTTTTACTGAGGTGTGTTTGTCCCATGAACACAGTCTGTGTGATCAAAATGTGTATATTTGATGGATAATTGGAGTGTGTGTGTGTGAGTGAGTGCTGGATGTTTACTGGGTGGAGTGTGTTGATGCTGTGGATACTGATCTGCTGGTGTTTTGTGTGTACATGTGAAATCCTGCCGCCATGCTTGTTGGTACACGTGTGTCAGCCTACATGTGCCTGCTGTGCGTCATTAAATATTCATGGTCCGGGGGTTTGACCTTGTGTTTGCAACTGTAGGTTTTTCTGGTGTGATTATCCACACAAACTCCTCTTTTTTATTATTTTTATTATTGTGGTCAGAAGCTAATCAAAGGCCCATTATGTCAAATATTCAATACAGATATTACGCTACACACATATCAGTGTTCAGAGTGTTTTTGGTTCATCCAGATGTTTATAAAATAAGTTTTAATCTACTGTATTTATGCCTGTCCAATACTGACCTTTCTCTCTCTCCTATTCTCTCCCTGCCTCTCTCTCGCCCAGCTCGGGGACTGGGTGTGTGAGAAGATGCTAATGGCGAGGGACAGTAGCCGAGACGAGACCCAGAAGCTTCATAAGAAATGGCTCAAGCACCAGGCCTTCATGGCCGAGCTGGCCCAGAATAAGGAATGGCTGGACAAAATTGAGAAGGTGAGTGCTGCTTTGCTTTAATTAAATAGACTTTATTCTCTTGAGTTAAAGTTCACAGGCTCATTAAAAGTGAATTTCATACCATTGCTGGATGTGGAATATTGTTCTATAAAGCTTATTGTGTGGTATTTACAGCTCATGGTGATAAGTATTCAGCGATTTGTCTTCGCTGTTTTGTTGTAGCAGCTTTTTTTTTCTAGATGTTTTCTATCTTTTCCAGACTTTCTCTTTCTGAGCTGAATGTGTGCTACCACAGCAGACGCTTTGCTAACAGTCTAGTCATTTTAAAGTAGTTGTTTTAGCTGTATTATTATTTTAAACTCTTTTGTACAACAGTCCTCGTATTAAACACCATCCTAAATGTGCTTAATGAAAGCGTAACAAAGCGGTAGGAAGGGCAGAAAGTATTAATGAGGGGGTTTTTAAATAGAGCAGGGTGTGCTGTAACCTTCACTGAGTCCTGATAGGTTCTGTTTCATATTAAGGAGATTAATACAGCACGTCATCAGTCTCCTGTCTAAATCTGAAATCAACACAGGACATAATGAGGCTCTCCAGTGTTTCCCTAGCTGCACGACACGTTCAGGTTTCTGCTGGCTCGACTGTGAGCGCTTGTGTTCACATGTCTGAGGTGAATCTTGACGTGTAAAATCAGAGCTGGTCAGAAGAGCTGAAGGATCCCCTCAGGCTGCCTGTTTCTCATCACAGACTTCTGCTCCTATTTTAGTCTAATTCACACATAGTGCGTCTTGTGTTTGGCCTGTGAAGGTGATAATTGAATGGCATTTGTTGATGTAACACTACAGATGGATGGAGTTCTTATGTGTATGTCTATTTTATTGTTTTTCTGGTTACATGAGTGATGGATAATAATTTAATTACAGCAAAATAAACTTTATTCTATGCACAAGGAAGATTAAAAATATAAAATATATCCAAGTCCAACATGTTTAGTCTCTATCTCTGCAGGCTTTCCTTTTTACGAGGTTACCTGATGTTTAGGGTGAGTTTGTCTCTGATTCAGTTCCAGTTCCACTTTTAAAAACCAGATGATTTACTGTTTCAGTAAATAAAAAAAGAGATTCATGAGATGATTCATCGCAGTATACAGACACAGGAACAGTCAGTGGCTGCTGAGTGAGTTGTCACAGGACATGTGGATGCTGATGAAGTGAACCCATGGTCTGTCATAGAAACCTGTGACTGTAAGGTTTACAGGCTGCAGTGTAGAAATCATAGGAAAACACAAATATTTGCTGGTCATCTGTTCAGAATAAAGCCAAAGAAATGCTGTTTCTGCTGCGGGAACAAAACCATTACAGTACATATTGCCATCTGAAACATTAAAAATAGCTTCACTGCTTTCCCTCCTGCTACGATGGTGCAAACAGTTGTCTGTGACATAATTTCTAGACTCTCTGCAGTCTCGTTTTGGGCAGGGCGGAAACTGAACTCCCCTGGTGGGAGTAGAGCGATGGAGCCAGCGCAGGGAACTGTTATATGTGTTGAACATGCCCAGACCGTATGAGAATTTACAGATTACAGCTGAGACTATTGGTCAACCTGGTGATCAATTAAAAGACTGACAACAATCTGCAGCTTCTTTGATAAATGAGAAATTCACTTTAACAAAATGTAGCTTCATAAAAGTGAGAATGAGCTTCTTCTTCTTGTATTACATGAGAGAAAACTCAATGGGGGGGGGGGGGGGGGGGGGGGGGGGGGTTAATGGACCATTAGTAAGACTTGTATCAACTTTTTTTAAAGTAAATGGGTGCATTGAAGACCCCCTAACATCCACCTAAAGTTCTGATGTGACTTAATAATGAAACATTAATGCATGACCACAAATGTCAAATTTTTAAAACAAAACTGGTTCTTTGTTTTGTTGTTCATTTTTTTCTAATAAAAATCATCTCACACAGTCTGAGCAGAAAAGCTTTAGCTAAACAGGTACAGTTATACTTTAACGTCAGCGCTCTTTGCTGCAGAATCAGCTGATCACTGTAACATTGTGTATGAAGGCTGTACAGGTGGGTGCTGAGTGATTTATACTGTATGCTGCTCATTATGTCTAATTACTGTATGCCTGTTGCTGAGAGGCCAATCATTCCTCTCCATTTCTTCTGCTATAATGGGGAGCTGTGTGTGCAGTGCATGTCTGTAATGTGGGCATATGATGTGGAGAAAGTGGCTGATGTGTAATGATGGACAGATATGAACGCAGCACAGTGAGGCCTGAGAGCGCTGAGCTTTTTTCCAGTATAGATTCACGGGTCGTGTGCTACTCTGAAGGCGGAGTTGGGTTACTGGAAAACGCTTAGGGGGGAGAGGGAGTTTCTTGTCATACTCGTTATTTGTCTGCAGGTGATGGTGTTACAGGAGAGTTCAGTGTTTGATAAATGGACCAGGATGATAGATTCCTTATTTGTGAAACAAGTGATCAGTCTGGGTTTAACTTCTTTCAACGCTGGTATAAATGCATTGTAGGTTGTTTTTTTTATCATAAGCAAGAATTCATTGGACAACAGTATAAACAATAAAAGATCTGTGCATGAAATCTACTGTTGCTTCCTTAAATAAAGAGCCCATTGTTGTTTTTACGCCCACCATCTCAAGCATTAGATCGTCGCCAAGTGCAATTCTTTGTTTGCATCTTTAGATCTAAGGATGTAATTTGGCAGGCGGTAAAAAACAATATCAACCTACTCAACTCTCCTCAGTGCTCAAACAACACAGAAACATTTCTTAGTGTTTATATTCATTCATTTTATTTTTGTCTACTAAGTAGCGATATATAATAGTAATTATTACAAACCTGTTTCTACTGCAAACACCAAAACTAAGACTTCTGTGAAATGTCAGCAGGGAGCTGGAGAGAGGGTTAATGTGTTTATTTCTCAGCTGAACAACATGTACACGATGATTTATCAAAATGTGGGAGACACCGTTGTTTGAATTCAGCCAGAGAACATAAAAGATGAGACAGCGTTTTTATCTTTATTTGGAAAAAGGAGCATCATGGTGCATGTAGAGAAACATCTGGGGCAAAGTTTAAATATATGAGTGTGTATTTGTATCTGCACTCAAATTTTTGTCTTAGAGCGTAACAGTCTGTCTGAGATGTAACACTGTGGCTTGTCTTCACTTCATTCAAAAGTTGTTTTAGGGTTAAGCATCGAATCAGGTCATTTTTAAGTTCATATCCTAGTGGGTAATATGTCATGCATAATGCAGATATATTATCCTCATAAATATTGAGGTTCCAGTTTCATATTGGTGTGTTTCCAGCTCTAGTGGTCACAGCTTCTGTAGCAGCCTGCAGTCACACCAGGCTGTCGAGCTGTTGGCAGATACTTAGACAGAGTTATAGCTTCTGAAGTTGTTGGGCAGCCATGTTTGTTCCATAAGCCTGTTCGTGGCCGTTGCTTAGCAACAACCTTCTTCTTTTTTTTAAAGTGTAGGATTTTGCGTTTTATCATGGCAAAACAGCAACAGTAAGGATCTGTTTACTTTGCTGAATGGTGTTAGAAAACATCGTCCTATTGGTTTACTCTGTGCTGCAGCTCAGCTCCTGACATGCATCTGTTGGTAAACCGTTTAAAAAGTGTTTTACAATGAACACACGTTAAATGGTTTAACTCTAAACAGTTTCAAACAAAGAAAAACATCAGGCCTCCCGACTGAGAAGTCGAGTACAACTGTAAATCCTCATTATTTAATTATTATTGTGGTTCTTTTCTCTGTACTGTGCATCTTGTGTCCTGGTTTTGTCTCTCTGCTTTTGTCCTCTGAGAGTCTCAGGTCTATTTATGTAATCGGGTAAGAGCCCTTCTCTTCCTTGAAGGACTGTGTCAAGTACATAGCCTGTTAGGGAAGCGTCAGCCATCTGTGAGCGTGTCTGTATCTGTAGCGTAAAGTGTGCATACGTTTTTACCAGATCTGAAGTGTCTCAGAGAGTTTTAGGTAGCCACTAAATGCCACTTCTCTCTATTCCATCCTCAGTGAAAACATTCAGGAAGTTTTCATCAGACTCTAAGAAAAGTGTATTTCATAGTATTTCATTGCTTTAACGTGTGGTTGTAACTTTGAGAACAGAGCTCAGAGTTGAGCGCCGATAATCTTTGCTGTGTGTGTGACACCCGCCGCTGAGGGAGACCCCGGCTGAGGAAGCTTTTTTTTCGGTTCATTGTGATGCATGCAGTGTGCTGTGTCAGTTTCTGCTGTGACGTCGAGCATCCAGCAGCAGTTTGTCACCTCTTCCTGTGCTTGAGGCGGTTGCCCCGGCAACAGCTGTCCCATCCCTTCTCCCTTCTTCTTCTGTCTTTCCCCTTTCTGTGTACAGCTCACATGTGAAGGTCATTCCTCCTTCCCATCTCTCTCTCTCTCTCTCTCTCTCTCTCTCTCTCTCTCTCTCTCTCTCTCTCTCTCTGTCTCTAACTATGCTTCAATCCAAATGGGACCGGAAACAAGTCAAGACTTAACAGGAAGTGATGTAAGACACAGCAGGAGAGTGTTGAGATGAAGCCCCCCCCCCCCCCCCCCCCGACAGTAGGTGTTTATGTGGAGTAGTATAGAGGGCTGAATCTAAAAAAGCTGCGGTTTGCAGTGTTCTGAATGTGTAATGCTTTGTTAAATCAATAACTCTGCTGTTCTGTTGCTGCAGGATGACGCGCCTTCCAGTAGGGCTGCTCGATTATGGCAAAAATCATACTCACTATTATTTTGATTGACACTGAGATCGTGATTGTTAAACAGGATTACTCGTTGATTTTACAACATCTGCATCACATTCATGTGTCGATCCTAAACACTCTTAACACTTCAACATGCTGAACACTCTGAGAAACAAGCAGCACATTTAAAAAAGTGAAATAATCTAAATATATGGGGCGCCGGTGGTGTAGTGGTTAGTGCCCACGCCCCATGTACGAAGGCTGTAGTCCTCAAGACGGGTGGCCCGGGTTCAAATCCGGCCTGTGGCTCCTTTCCCGCCTGTCATTCCCCAATCTCTCTCTCTGATTTCTGACGCTATCCACTGCCCTAACAAAGGCATAAAAAGTCAAAAAATTAATCTAAAAAAAAAAAAACACATTTATAAAATAATGACAAATAAATAATAAATTACTATGTTTTTGATATTTGAAAAATATAACAACAACAAATACTTTGAAACATTTAATACACATGAAAAAACCTGTGGGAAAAAAAGAGCGCAACACAGCATGCAGCACAGTAATCGTTATTAAATCTTGATTTCATCTTTGTGGGACGCAAAAATCTAATTGAATTTGACTAATTGCCCAGCCCTGCCTTCCAGATTAACAGATATGAAATAAATGACGAACTAATCTGGATTGGGAGGCCATGACAAAGTCTACGAACTTTTTGATGGAAGACCAGAGTGGAAATATTTGTATCAAAACTAAAAATGAAAGATTAATACCTCTATGCAAGTATACGATTTGTTGTGTCACTTGTTTTTGTTTTTTCACCAAATATAGAACCTTAGAGTTTTTCTAAATACAGAGTTAAAAATCAATGTAACCGTGGTCTGCAACACCTCTAGTACACATGCTGCTTGTAAAGAAATGTCTAGTCAGTCTGCAATGTCTGAAATGCAACTCCGCAGTGATTTAGTCCAAATAGAAGCTGCTGGCTGTTCCGGGCGATTTGCTTCAGCTGCAGCAGATTGTGTTTGTTTGTGTATGTGAGAATGTGGGGGAGTGTGTGAGTGCACAGTGAAAATGGCCTTCTCCCAATGCAGTTACTAGCCGAGATCCTGTGGGCTTTCGCTTCCTGTCCACTTTCTCTTCCGACATGCTTGAAAATGAAACCTCATTAACTCATTAGTAAGAACAATGTTAGCCACTGCTGCCCTGAACTGTCACTCACTCTCTGTCACGGATTTATAACACATCGGAAAATAAGATTGTAAGTAAAGCTGTATGTGTTTTGAGCTTGAAATTGTTCCCTTCTCCTTATATAAATCCCTTTTGGGGTTTTTGCACACATCCATCAATCAATCAATTTATTATTGAAAGGTCATTGAGGGGGCAACCCTCATTTACAATGATTTCAAGTCAGATGCAGAAGCAATTAAAAAAGATGAATGAGAGATAAAGCCTTAAATGTACTAAAATAGATAAAAATCTGATTATTCAAATGTTTGAGAAAAAATATAACAAAGGCAGACTTGTGTAAAACAGTTAGAGGCTGAGGTCAAGAGGTTTCAAATCAATTTCCTGAAACGTCCAAAAGGTCAACGTGCCATTATGCCAAGCAGATACTGTAACTTGTTCCAGGAGTCAAGTGCAGTAGAGAGAACCCCGGGTTATATTGTCTTAAAGGTCAGGTATTACACTCCTTTACAACCACTTTAAATATCTCAGAGCTCCTCAAAACATGCCTGTGAAGTTTCTTGTTCTAAATCCACTCTGATCCTGTATTTGATCATGTCTATAAACTCCTCTATTTCAGCCCTGCTCAGAACAGGCTGTTTCTGTGTCTGTACCTTTAAATATGTAAATGAGCCGTGTCTGACCACGCCCCCTCTCTGGAAGGGGATGTGGCCCGGGCTTTCTCGCACCATACCGTAGTTTTTACGGTGAGAAGGCAGACTCAGAGGGCAGAACAAACACCTAGCTGTGGGAGTGTCACCCACCTGGGGGAGGGGCTACTGCCCTTTGTGATGTCATGAAGTTTTGAATGCACATCAATGCATCTTTGTCTTTACCATTTTTGATATATATACGCTACTGCCTCACTCACAAAGCCCTGTGTGCATTAATTCTGACCTGTAGTTTTGTGCTGGTTGTGCATTATATGACAAAGTGTGAGTGTGAATGAGGGAGTGTGAGTGTGTGTAGGTGGGTGCGGCGTTGTGTGGTGACAACATCAATGGAGATGTGATGAGACCAGCACTGACTGAGAGCAAATGGTAAACTGAGACATAGACCTGCTGTTATATTTTAGATTTTCCTTCATTATCGCCAGTCGTAAACACATACTAGTGAAACACTGTTCATGCAGCATTCATGGTGACATTTATCGAACTGACAGAGGATGAGAGAGTGACTGAGGAAGACGGAGAAGGTTTCTTTGAATGAAATAGATTTAATGCTGTAGATGCTATCTTAAAAATATCCATAAGCTCTACTAATTGCTGTTTAGATGCTGCTGTAGGATCAAGGATTTCTTTATTATACCAAATTTAATTTGCAGCAGTACAGCCAGCAGTACCACACAAACCATCACAAAAACTACAGAAGAAAAGAAAAGAAATCAGAAAATGCTGCTGTTATATTTTTTATTTTCCTTCATTATCTCCACTCCAATTTGCTTTACAGTCAGCAGAACCACACAAACCATCACACATCCTATAGAAGAAAAGAAAAGAAATGAGGGATACATCAGAAAATAAGACACTTAATTAAAACATCTTAGATTAATCAGTTTATGAGATGTTAAGTGATAACATTAGTGAGCTGAAAGTCCAACAGCAGAGAGATGAGGGTCCACTCAACACTACTCCCATGAATAATTACGCAAAGTGTAAAAAACATGACATGATGGTAACCACTCTCGGTCATCCTCTGGTTTCTTACTCTGACCTCAATATGTCTCACAGTGAATCTGTGCAGGAGCCTTCTCTTGTCTCTGCCTGCACTGCAACCCGGCTGATAAGACTCCATCCTTCCCACACTGTCGTCACGCGCCGCAGAAGAGTTTGAACCGGATTCTGTTTGCTCTATTTTCAGCTAAATATATATTTAGACCATCTATTCCTGCTAAAATTTCAAAGACCATTTACAGGTGAACAGAAAATAAAAGCAGATCGAATGATGTCATTTCATTAAGACTGTCTTTATGTGTTTGTCCCACAGCAGTTAACCTCTTCATTTACTGATTACATTATTAAATTAGGAGGTTGATATCCAATCAGCGTGCAGTTTCTATCTAGTTCATAACTCACAAATATCTTACAAAAGGAGAGTGCAGTGAATTGAAATAATGGTTCTTGTTCTTTCAGATATCTCTCAGAGCACTCTGATGCTCTCAGTTCAAAAGGGCAGACTCGAGGGTTTGAAAAAGGCAAAATAAAATAAAAAAATCTCAGTCCATCAGTCACAGTGATGCTCTTAAAGCAGCACAGAGAGGAGCGTGTGTGTGTGTGCAGTTTTTATCTGTTTAACTCCTTTTCTTTTATCAAGAGCAGATTGCTTGTATGTGTAAACGACAGCTTGTTTCAGTCTTTCTTTGTATCTTTGTGCAGCACGTTAGTTTAGAGGTTTGTATACAGTAAGCGCCTGTTTGATGGCATGTATACTTTATTAAGACTGTTAACCTCCTGTAGGTTAAAACGCCGTTCTCTTGGATATGTGAGCTTTATTTTTCCATCCTTTTGCGTCCTTTGTCACTTTCCTGAGATGTTGATGTCTATTTTTTTATTTATTTTTTATTTTGAAATACTTTTATTAATCCCTGAGGAAAATTCTGGTTTACACTCTGTGATTTAGAAACAAGCTTCTCACACACATACGCCCGAATCACACACATGCACAAGCAGGACCTGTGGACATGCATTAGTGGGAGAGATGTCAGAGTGGGGCTGCTACACACTGCTACATAAGGCAGCGCAACAGAGCGGGTGGGGGTTCGGTGCCTTGCTCAAGGGGAACCTCGGCAGCACTCGGGAAGTGACCTGGCCCGGGTCATGCCACCAGTCGTCTCTGAAATGATAGACGCACATTTAGGGTTAAATTATACAAATCGTAAGGTCGTCAAATCTTCTTTAATTAAATTATTTTTTTCCGATACCATGTGTTTTAAAACAATACGATCTATACAGCATTGAAAAGTAACTTTTTACTATTGTGATGGGTGTTTGGGAGAGGAATGAATCCATTAAAATGTCAGGTAAACTCCTGACCACTGTAAAACAAAAACATTGGTTACTCAAAATTGGGTGTTTAGGACTTCTATTTCTGTTACCATGTTTTTTAAAACAGGTATCCATATTTGATTTCTACTAGTGTCATATCAAAGTTTGAAATTATGAAATCATGACAACGCTAATTTATAGCTTACAAATAAAACTTCAGATAAAATAAAAAGCATGAAGATGTATTTCTGGGAGATGTTTTGAATAAATTCTGCCTGCTTGGAGTTTAGTTAGTTTATTACGATATTCTAAAAAGCTGCTTTGAGTTCATGTGTAGTCTGAATGGATTCTGCTGCATCACCACCTGAGAACAAAGTTATCATGTAAAGAGTGAAAGCTTTAACTTGTTTCAGTTTGGTCGTACAAAGACTTTTTTTTTTAAATCATGGAGTAAATATTGACACAATAGCCGCCGTGGGCCGACTGTGACAGACACAGTGACCAGCAGAGTGTCAGCAGTGACGCTCGGGAGCAGATGTCTGCTGTAATATACAGACCAGACAGCAGAACGGGGAAGCCCCATCTGTTACTGTTAGCGTCAGTGTTCTTCCACTTCCTGTCCTGAAGACTCGTCTCCCTCCTGTTCGTCTTCACTCTGAATGTGTTCTTCCATACATTCGTCTGGTTCATGTACACGTCCATATCAACACAGAAACCCTTTCTTGGTGTTGTTTTTATAGTTTTCTGATAAAGACTTCTCTGATGACTCTCGAGGAACATATGAAACTGCATGCACAGACGGAGAAACCTGAACTTAAACTATCATGTCAGACGTGTGATGGAGATGGATTTCACATGACTTTGTGTCCTGATCAGGATGCTGCGGGATCTCGGTGGATACTGTTTGTAAGAGTGGTAGAATACCATGCTCCTCTTTGAACCGCAGGCTGAGTATGTGTGAGTGTGTGGAGTAGCAGCTCGGAGCCCGTGGGTGATGCCGCTCGAGCCCACGCAGCACTCCCACTTACTGCAGAGGACAGAATACATCAGCAGCAGCAGCAGCAGCCAGGGAAACAGCCCGCAAGGAAGGCTGACGTAACACATTCACACTGGAACTACAGGACAATGAGTGCTGTAGCAAAGCCTGATGTGCAGCTTTTAAATCCCTAAGCGCTTTTTCTGTGTGTGTCTGTGTGTGTGTGTGTGTGTGTGTGTGTGTGTGTTAATCTACATACACTCGTTTACTGCTGAGAGATGCCTCTTCAGTTTGTCCCGCTAAGATGTGTGGAAGTTACTTCTTTAGGAAAACTCCAAAACTTTGTGTTCTCGTCCTTCTTCTACTCACTTTTCTCTTCTTCAACGGCACGCAGCTGCTTCATTTTAAGCCAAATCAATTTCCCCCCTTTTATTTAATGAACCTGTAAGTGAGTTCATCTCATACTCCTGCATATGTCTTAAATGTAGGAGATATCATGGCACAAGCTTGATGTTGTAAAATTAGCTAAAAAATTATATTATTATGATCAGGTGTACAAAGTATGTGATCTCAAGAGGATTACATTATTATGTCTTTTTATATCTTTTTAAACTGTATAATGAAAATACAGATCAGATACAAGTGGAGTTTTATTTAGTTTTATTTATTTTTTATTATATTTATATTGTATTTTATAATATCTAAATTAACATGCACCTTACACATCGCCACAAAAATAGCTTATTTTCATATTTGATTTATTTGCTCCTTTCAGTGTATGGTTTTACAATAAAACACAACAAGAAATATTTTCTCATAATGCTGAAACACTGTTCATGAGCAAACAGGAGCAGGAAGAAGAAAACTTATAATACCTGCCCCCCCTTTCCTAATAACACAAGAGACTGTTTAACAGAATAAGATGGCTTTCTTTCTTATGAGGGGTGTTGTTAGTTTTTGGGTGACTTCAGACCTGTGGCGTTTTAAGAATGACTTTCCTTCTATAAGAATCATTTTGCTTTAACAAGAAGTCACACTCACATCTTGGAGTAACCGCAGATTTCCTCGGTCGTTATCAAACAGCCGGTCCGGGGTTTTTTTGGACTCAGTCACATCCGGTTTTCAGGCTCCAGGTGTCTGTAGATTTGCATCAAAATGTGAGTTAGTCAGGCTTGATGTTTTCCTCTGTGGAGGATGAATCACTAATCAAAGTTATTTAGCCATCTTGGTAAAAATGTCTTTGGCTGAGAGACTGAAAGTACCACCTGCCAAACACCACATGATGGATACTTGTTTCAGTCTTTAGCAGGAAAAGAAGGTCAGAATATCAAATCTATCATCAGTCCGATAAGGAATAAATCTTTCGATCGTAACATTTTTATTATTTCCGTCAGACAGCTTGTGTTTTTTATTGTTTGAAATGTTTATTGCAGCTAAATGTTTTTTCTGTTTGGTGTCTAGACTCTGACTTGGTCACTCCTCGTGGCGATATTTTTCATGCAAAAGGACAGGTTTGAGCGCAGCACTAGTACGAGTCTCAACCAGCTCGACGGCGCTGCTTCATCTCTGGCAGTTTCCAGTCCTTTGAAATCTTTAATTATGTTTTAAAGTACATTTTTGTCGTATGGTAGCAGCAAACCCGGCAATAAAGACAATCCCTTAGTTTAGTTTTCCTTTTATTAAGTCGTTTTTTAACTGATTTGTGGACAGTATTTGCGTCTGAGCATGTCATACAGCATGCAGCTCAAAGCATCCCTCATGTCCATCCTCACAGAGCCTCACGGGGGGCTGCAGACTCCAAGTCTAATATTTTACATTTAAATGGTTTTTATTCAACTTCTCAGCTTATAAACGTTTAGTCTTCTCTTAAAGAAGTGTGATTGCAACATAAAGTATATTTACATAAAGCAGTATGACTGTTATATGTTTATGTTTATATCACTTCTTTACCTGCACTAGTTTTAGCAGCCATGTCGCTTTATTAATGAATAATGTAAACACTTTGTTTCCTTTTTTTCTGGAACGCTCCTTCTCTCTTTAACACATTTTTCACACACACACACACACACACACACACACACACACACACACACACACACACACACTTACAAATAAACACAGAAAAACAAGGTCTGAAAAAAGATGAATTTCAATTGAATGGGGGAAGGACTTCATGCTGGGGGAGGTTCAATGGAAAAAAGGAAGGGAGCAGGTGTACATAAGGAAATGTGGTGTGTGTGTGTGTGTGTGTGTGTGTGCGCATTCATCCATTCATGAATGTGTGTGTGTGAGGGGGGGCGGGGTATAAAAGGGGGTTCGAGACAGGGTGAGGTACAAAAGGGGGCAGAAATATGAAAAAGAACGGGAGAAGAGGGGAGGGGAGTGTGAGGTAATTTATGAGGCATTTTTATACAACAAGGTTTAATCTCTTCACACACACACACACCCACACACACACACACACACACACACACATCCTTACCCAGTTTGTTTCACAGTGTCTGCACATAATGATACCAACAAAAGATTCAGTGAATACTAAAAAACGTGGTGAAGTGTAAAAGGATTTATTCCCCCTTTATATTAATGAATAGTATTTGACTGCATGTGTTACATTTTACACGTATCTCCTGCAGTTCCTTTTCTTGTATTGTAGATAAGATAAGATAAACTTTATTCGTCCCACATTGGGGGAAATTATGTTGTTAAAACTGCTAAAAAAAACAGGAATACAATTAGCAAAAAAAAACATATTTACATCAATTAAATATTTACAGTAGTAGAATTCACATTTCAGATCCAAAAGGTTTAATTTTCTTTTCAATTAAAGCGAGAATAGGTGAAAAAATCTAAAGCCTAATGTTTTATATTTTCCTATTTGACTTCTGACTTATTCACAGCAGTGAGACACTCAGCGTCTTGTTTTTGTGACAAAATGTGTTTTGGTTTTGTAATAGTTGATCAGACCATGTGAAATGTCGACCATTGATTTAGACCATAACAATGAAATAACAACATCTTAAGAATATCACCTGATAATTTGATAATGAAAGCGTTTTCCAGCTTCACCTCTAAGAATTGTTTGAATATGTAATCCCTATTTTGTGTCATTTTGTTCTTTGTGCTGTTTTGAAATCCTCTGAGATCGTTTGATCAGAGCGGATGATCTGATGAGATTTTTGGAGAATATTTTGGCCTGAATTTGCATGACGATGAGGAATAAATAAGTGATTACCATGAAGCTAATATATGCTTAAAGATTATGAGTGTATGTTAATAAATCCCAGGTGTCCTGTAGTGTCAAAGGTTCACTGATTAACGCTGCAGTTATCCGACTAAATGAGCCTATTATCAGAACAGGGTCTGTTTAGCAGGGGGAGTGTGGTGTGACTTTCAGAAGCTTCAGTGTGTTTTAAATATTTACATAAAGTTTGATATATTCAGACATGCTGTGGATTATTCCTATGTTCTTCTCTCTGATAAGTGTGTGGTCTGCATGTCATTATCACATTTAATGGTCCTTATAGAAACATGAAAGGTTTGATCCCGGTCTGACTGCGCCCTCTGTGTTCTCTCTGATCCCTCCATCCAGGAGGGCCAGCAGCTGATCCAGGAGAAGCCGGAGCTCAGCCCGGTCGTTCGAAGGAAGCTGGAGGAGATCAGGGAGTGCTGGCAGGATCTGGAGAGTACCACCCAGGCGAAAGCCCGTCAGCTCTTTGAGGCTAACAAGGCAGACCTGCTGGTTCAGAGCTATGAAAGCCTTGACCATAGACTCGGCCAGCTGGAGGGTCAACTGGTCTACGTGGACCCGGGACAGGACCTCACCACTGTCAACAAGCAGCTGAAAAAACTACAGGTATGTAGAGTTTCAATACATTCAGTGACATGTGAAGGTATCTGACCAGGAAGTACTCTGGTCCATTCTCAGACTTCATGATGAGCACATAAACATAAAAGGACTTGAAAGTTTACCTTTTTTGCAGCTTACGGCCTCGTCCACACATAGACGGGTATTTTTTTTAAATTGGGGTTTTCCTCGTTTCAAAAAATAATCCCGTCCACCCACGTTAAGTTCTCAAAAACATCTTTGTCCACATGAAAACACAAAGCACACTGTTACGTCTGTCATGAGCATGCCAAGTCAGAAACGATTTCCATGACCTGCTAAAATGTTTCAGCCCGTTCCTCTGCAATGACCATTTCATTTTACTCTGCTCGTCAACATAGGGGGAGAATAACTGTGTATGTATGTGTGTGTAAAAAGTCCAGTAAGCACCAGCACTAGTTTGTTTATCGCACTAACCTCATGTAAACAAAAGTGACAGCGTCGCACAATGACGTCAAACTGAGCTGAAACATGCAGAGTTTGACCCCGTCTACACAGAAACACCTTAAACAGAGTTTCTGAAAAAGCATAAAACAGAACACCATTTGCATGTGTACTAAAGGTCAAACTGCAACAGAACAACCTCTGTTTAAAAAAAGATCTTCCTACATGTGGACTCAGCCTGAGATAATTATTTTAGGTTTTTATTTCAACACTCTGAAGAGAATTTTCATCTTAAAGCTCAACCTGTTTTTTTCTGCTATTCAGAAAAAGACAGTTTATGATGTTACTTATTATGAGGCTTCATATTTGTCTTGTTTTCTGGGATACGGGTCTCTCAGGTTGCTCAGAGCTCAAGTCGTTTTTTTTCTACCAGTTTGAGAATTCTTCACTACAGCTCCAGTCTACGTGTTGAACTGTTGCAGAATGACTCACTGTTTACCTTATCATTTCCACACAATGACGGCCTCGTCTCATTAATAATGAAACCAAACATCATGTTCGGAAAAGACTTACAACTGCAGCTTTCACCGTGTGCCTTCAGCGCTTTCTCCTCTTCGGCGCTTCATCTCATTTCAGCCACTCAGACTCACGTTTACCCCGACAACCACTTTTATTCTTTTTTAACACCATAAAGCTATCAGCATCCCCGTCTGAGCTGTGGAAGAGTTTCATCATGATACCATTCTTAAAATATAGATTCATTAAAAGTGTGGATTTTCAAAATAAAAGACTTCATGTAGGATTCTCTGATTTTCAAACTAAATCAGCAGTTTGTTCATTAAGTTCATGATTCATTGAGTTGAATAGAAAATTAGTCTGGAAAGCATTTTATTATCTGAATCTTAGTGCATTCATTTAATGCTAAACTGCAGACTGATGATTTAACGACAGGAAAAAACCGAAGACAAAAAGTACTTTTTTTCTACAGTATTAATCTAGTGAGGAGTATGTGTATACATGGATCAATCAATATAAAAAAATCAAGTTACTATTATTTACGACCAGCCAAGGGGAATCCAGCCGTGCATAAAAGTGACCCTATTATATTATCATTTTCTACCATCAACATTGAATTAAAACATTATATAAAAGCTTCCGACTCTTGATATTAAATTGTATACATATATCATGAAAACGTTTCTTTATTTGTGTTAGTTTATGTTTTATTTTTGTATTTTAAGAGACAGTTATGAAACTCCTCACACGCAGACTGCCCAGAATCCCCTCAGACCAGGTCTTTATTCTTTAGATAAATGTCTTTCTGTAATTTTTAATCCTCTATAATCAACATCTCTCATATATCTTATCTGATGGGATAGTAAGGAGTAAAAATTCAGTCTTACATCTCTTGTCTGTCCGTTTCTTACACATAGAGAATCTTGAAAGTCTTCACTTAGAGGTGGGGGGAAAACAATCGAAATGTAAAAATACAGATTCTTATCTTCTGAGATTTTAAATTGATTCATAACTTCCAAAAATCCCTTTTTTTGGGGGGGGGGGGGGGGCTAATCAGTCACTCCCTGCTAAGTGCTAAGGCTAGCTCTTTAACTCAGGAGAATGCCAAATGGAGCAGCAAGAAATTCATCCAGTGACTGGAGTACATCCTGAAAAATAGACTCTGAATCATGAATTGTTTTGTTTGAAAATAGATTCTAAATCGAATCAAATCGTGAGACACCCAAAGATTCCCAGCCCAACTTCCACTAGTCAAAAGCAAACAAGAATCACATTTGCAGTGCAAAGTTTTCCAGCATGTCTTATGATAACTGAATATGTAAACAGACTTTCATGTCAGTCACTGATGTGTTTTAAAGAAGTCGTCTTCCACCCGTGTGATGTCGGGATGAAACTCTTCACTCAGATTCTTGACTCACAAACATCAGGCAGACGTTTGCCGAGTTAACGCTCAGATTCATTCTTCCATTCCTTCATCGTTTCAGAACATGTCTCGCTGTCCTCTCCCACAGCATGCAGCTTACAGCTTCCTTTAACAGGCCGCCATTAGCTCTGCTTTACCACATCATCCTCACTCCAAAACCCAACTCCACTACCCAGCATCCATCCTGCCAAGGGGTACAGTAAACTTCACACTTCATGTCTTTTTATTTGGAGTTATTCTTTTAGCCTCACCTTTGTTTTCATGCTGATCTTTTAATACATCTTTGATTTCTGACATTTCTATGTTGTTAAACAATCCTTTTTTGTTTCATTGATCTGCCATGTTTCACTTTTTCTGCTTACAAATCAGGGATAAAAGAGAAACCTATGATGCTAACATGCCTTCTGCTGCACTTTATCTTTAATTTTTGGATTAGTAACAGACACTGATAGCCCTACATACAGGGTTTATCAGTTTATTTGTAGGTACTCTTTTAGCACATTCGTCTTTTCACTTAACACATACAGTAGTTATCTTAAATCTGTGTCAGAATTAAAACTAGACAAACATGAATTTTCCACCACCAAAGAATCTTTACAAAAACAAACTCACAATAGTTTGCACTTCTTTCAAATCCTCTCACTCCTCCTCTTTCTTTCCACTAAATCTTTTCTCTTTTTCTCTAAACTACCTCAATCCCTCTCTCCCAATCAACACGACTTCTTTTCCTCCGCCTGTTTTAAACTTGTCCTCCTCCCTCTCCTCATCAGACCATGGAGACCCAGATGGAGGAGTGGTATAAGGAGGTGGGTCAGCTCCAGGTGCAGGTGTCCACCATCCCGCAGCACACGCAGGTGAAGGAGAACGTCGGCGGGCGGCAGGCTGCCGTCGAGGCCAGGATGGTGCGTCTGATCGAGCCGCTGAAGGAGAGGCGGCGCATCCTGCTGGCGTCAAAGGAAGTTCACCAAGTCGGACGAGACCTGGAAGACGAGATTGTTAGTTTGATGGTTTACAGCCAACGCACAAACACACAAGCAAACACAAAATTAGGTTTTCAGCAGTTTCTTTGATTTCCTGGAGACGAACCAAAATCTAAACCGTAACCATAATTAAAACAAATCCTTATAATAAAGAGGAATTATTTACATTTTAAGACCGCTGTTTGATCCCCAAAAATCTTTGTAAACTCATTTTTATTTGCATGCATGCAAATTGAAAACCAGTTATTGTCAGTTATTGCTCAGCCCTCTTGAAGTTCAAATGATGTTTACTATTTCTGAGATGTCACTCTATCTTCGAGTTCATCATTCACGAGATTTAAAAAAGGTATTTCTGTGAATGTACAGAATCACACATGCAGACACGGTCACATAAAACACACGAGGTGCTCCCACAAACTCTTGGATGTTGTGTGTCTTATTGTTGTGGTTGTAGTTGTGGGTTCAGGAGCGCCTCCCCATGGCCATGTCTCAGGAGCACGGCTCCACTCTGCAGGAGGTCCAGCAGCTCATGAAAAAGAATCAGGTGAGGAAAATCAGGCAGTAATTTTTACTGCCATTTTATAGACTGATACATATAAACAGTTCAGATAAAAAGCCTGATTTAAAACCTTACGTCATTATCACCAACAGATAGATGATATTATGATGGATTAACATGATGTGCAAAATCTAACTCCTAATTTTTCCTCCATTCTCATTTTTCATGCACGCTGCTTTTTTTAAACTCTGTAACATAACAGTGACTCTCTATCATTCCTTTTTTCAAAACATCACAGGAAAGATTTAAACAGTGGTCTCTTCTTTCTGTCATGGTCTTCTTCCTCTCCTGCAGACCCTTCAGAGGGAGCTGCAGGGCCACAGGAGCCGGATCGATGACGTTTTGGAGAGGGCAGGGATCATAGCGTCCATACGCAGCCCTGAGGCCGACTGTGTCAGGGCCGGGCACGACCAGCTGGCCCAGCTGTGGGCTCTGCTCTGGACAGAGACCGAGAGGAGGCAGCTGATTCTCGATGCCATGTACCAGGCCCAGCAGTACTACTTTGACACGGCCGAGGTGGAGACCTGGCTCAGCGAGCAGGAGCTGCACATGATGAACGAGGAGAAGGGGAAGGTGGGTGTGCCTCTATCTGAAAGATGCATTTCAGAGCTGCTCATCATCAGTTGTTAGTCTCATTAGTCATCAGCAATGCTTCATTTTTTGTCTCATTTTGTTTGGAATCTAATCCCAACAAAATGATTTCCTCTTCACATTGAATGAAAGTTTACACCACACAGGGCGAGATAGATCACTTGTGTTATTTTAAAGTGAAACTCCTCCTTTCGTGCGTCGCTTCCTCCTCCCAACAGGATGAACCGAGCACACTGCAGCTTCTGAAGAAACACTTGATCCTGGAGCAGACCATCGAGGACTACGCCGAGACCATCGGCCTGCTGTCACAGCAGTGTCGACAGCTGCTGGAGATGGGGCATCCAGACTGGTGAGCATGTAAACACAGAGATTTGTCAGCGAGGGTTTTTTTTTTTTGTCACAGCGAATACATTCTGCAAATCCTCTCACATTTCTGTATTCTGACCCCAGCATGGGGTTATGGTCAGATTAAGTATTTTATTTTAAAAGTCAAAAGAGGGATTGTTGCCAGTGGACGACCAAAAGGAACTGGTTAAAGTGTTACTTAAAACCAGACTGGTTTAAGCTGACAGGAATGTGACAGCTCTAATATGTTATAACAATGCCACACAGAAGAAGAAGAAGAAGAAGAAGAGCTATCCTAGCACACAAAGAACGCTGAACCTTGAAGTGAATGGGCTGCAGCACAGTCGCAGAGGAACACAGCGGGTTTCAATCCTGCATGGTTTAGTTCTTATGGCTACAAACAGCAGAATAACACTTCATGTCCTGTTGCAGAAATTATCTCAAGATGGTTCCAGAGATTTGAAAATGAGTTGACTGTCATGGAGGAACAAGAGATTTTATAGCTTTAATTTATATCTGCTGCCAAAATGTAAATATGGAGCAGAATCTCTGAGAGTGTTTTAAGCGCTGTATTTAGGCCATGCTTAAATGAAGGGCAAGGGGGGTCCTAAAAGGTCTGAAGTGTTTAAAGAAGCCACTTATTTTTTTACATCTGACACCTGCTTAACTTCTGCAATAAATAAAAATAAATGCCACAGTTCTCTCTGAGTGTTTTCATTCCCGCCCTGACACGCTATCTGTTCTCTGTTCCACAGCGAGTACATCAGCAAGCGTCAGTCTCAGATCGACCGTCTGTACGTGTCTCTGAAGGACCTGGTGGAGGAGAGGAAGAGCCGTCTGGAGCAGCAGTACTGGCTCTACCAGCTCAACAGGGAGGTGGACGAGCTGGAGCAGTGGATCGCTCAGAGGGAGGTGGTTGCCAGCTCGCCTGAACTCGGTCAAGACTTTGAGCACGTTACTGTAAGTGTGTCAGCAGATGGTGCTTGTGGATGAATTAACAGATTCAGGAAACATTTGTATAACATAAGTGCCATGATGATTTACCAACTTTAAATATAAGTTTGATTAGTATACCTTACCTTTACCTTACCTGAAAGCATAATGAAGAATTCTACATGATGATTTACTCACAAAATTTAACAAAACATTTCTAAATCTTATCTGTTATTTTTACATTTAGTTTCCATTCTGTCTTCTGCCACTACAACACCACCAGGTCCTGCAGGAGAAGTTTACAGAGTTTGCGTCAGAGACAGGCAGTGTGGGACAAGAGCGAGTGACCGCTGTGAACCAGATGGTGGACGAGCTCATTGACTACGGCCACTCGGAGGCCGCCACCATTGCTGAATGGAAGGACGGGGTGAATGAGGCCTGGGCAGATTTACTGGAACTGATGGAGACCCGGGCGCAGATGCTCGCTGCCTCACACCAGCTGCACAAGTTTTTCTCTGACTGCAGAGAGGTGAGATACCGGAGGAGATGTAATACTATATTGATGATTTCCACTTTATTGATTTCAGACAAGATGTAAATAAACAATACCCTTCAGTCGTTTTAACCAAAAGAAAGAGAGCGATGTCTAAATTGCACAAAAACGTATTCCTGCCATTTAAACTGTGCAGGAATTTGCCTGCATTGTTTGGAAAATAAAAACAAGAAATGTCCCACTATACGGTGCGTAAGACTTCTACTGTTGTTGCTGTATCAAAAGCTACTGATACGGTTTGATTTTTATTAGAAAAATATCATAGTTTTAAAAATCTGGTGTTGTGTCGACTCTTATACATGACACACTTTTTGTCTCCAGATTATTTAAAAAGGAGCGAACTGATGTAGACTGATTTCACACCTAAAAGAAACATATATAGAGAGTTTTCATTCTTGTCACGGCGTGCTACGATCCTTTTTTAATTTCGATGTTCTTTTTTTTTTTCAGGTTTTGACTCAAATTGAGGACAAACATCAGAGGCTGCCGGAGGTTCGGGCTCGTCAGGGCAGCACTGCCAACACCAGCACCCTGCAGAGACTCCTGCACAGCTTTGAACAGGACATACAGCTGCTGGTCACACAAGTAAACGAACACACACACATGAGCAGGGAGCATGTTAAAAAACCTGTAAAATTATCAACTGGCCTCAATACTCATTTCGGACAAAAATCACAAAATCTTCCTTCTGTGATGATCACTCTGTCCACTTCTAATGCTGATTAACTCACTTTAATCTTCACATGAGGTGGAGGTGAGAAAGACTAAGGATAACTTGTCTTTGTTTTAAACTCTTAAACTCTGTAACATGGTATATCCTGTCCCAGGATACTGATCGCAGACTATCCTATGTGTTGTGTTCAGCTTTTATAAAACGATCTTTAGTTTGATAGTTTGTTAAATTTATCATCACTTCAAGTACATTTCTTATCGTACTGTAAATACAAAAAAGTTACATGTGAGTTTAAATCTTTATTGCACCTTTGCATTTAAAGTAGCTCTATGAATTCTCTGTGCTGCACCTGGTGAACAGACAGACAGGTGGTTCTTTTGCTAAAGGAAAATACATAATCCCAGCTGCTCTGAGTCCACTCCAGTGACAGAAACTGTACTATTTGGCCCTGACTAAACCCAGCTGTCAGAGCAGCTGGGTTTTGTGCGTCATTTGGAAAGCAAACTCTCTCTCTCTTTATGTATATATTTCTCATTTCTGCTTCTTCATTTTTTACTAAAGTCTACTTTCTACCTCTACCAGGTGCGTCAGCTGCAAGAGAGCGCCGCCCAGCTGAGGACAGTGTACGCTGGCGAGAAGGCCGATGCCATCGCCTGCTGCGAGCATGACGTGATGCAGTACTGGAAAGAGCTGCTTACATCCTGCGAGGAGTGTCGACTACAGATTACCACCGAGACGGACAAGCTGAGGTTCTTTGGCTTGGTTCGAGATCAGATCATTTGGATGGACTCAATCATCTGTCAGATCGGGACGGGAGAGAAGCCCAGGTACACTAAAAGAAACAGGAGCTTTTCATTTCCACCTCAGAGTTAAATCAAGGGGATGTTGTAAAGTACTTAAAGCATGCACAAGAGAATACAAAACCGTGATGAACTAAGGGAGAAGACTTTAGTAAGAGGACACATTATATATATTTGTTTAATTTTTTACCATGTGCAATTTGATTTAAAGACCTTCTTCTGGTGTGCTAACTTAGGTTTCTTCATTCATTAAATTATTGTTCTTCTTGCAGAGACGTGTCCTCAGTAGAGGTGCTGATGAATTATCACCAGAGTCTGAAGAGTGAAGTAGACGCTCGCAGCCAGAGCACCCTGGAGTGTATCGAGATGGGTAAAACCCTGCTGGCTGCGAGAAACCCAGCAGCTGAAGAGGTACATTTGAAGGATAGATTTTGTCTTCCTGAAGTTAATACTCAATGTAGCTGTAAATTCAGTTTTTTATACTGCAGGGTCTTATTCACTGCGCTCATGTGGCAGCTGAAAATCATTTCATGTTTTAAGCTAAAAAATTCATCAAAAAGCCTTTGGCAAAGATTGAATAGTTTTTGTTCTGGTGGCGGGGTTTAGTAAGATAAACAAGACAGGCGGGTCTAACCTCTGTAATGATATGATACTGACAGTTGGTGTTTTGATTTTCAGATTAAGGAGAAGCTTGAGAAGGTTATTGGTAAGCAGCTTGAGCTGTCTGAGAAGTGGGACAAGCACTGGGAAGTCCTACAGCAATGTGAGTGGCTGCACAAACGCACACACACTCTCAGACCTATAATCTGTTTAATGTTTGGAAAGAGATGTACACAAAAGTATTTATACGCTACATTTTGCATGGAAATAATTAGGTTTGTTTTTGTTCCTCTCCTCCCCTCAGTGTTGGAGGTTCACCAGTTTGCCCAGGAGGCGGTGGTGGCCGAAGCGTGGCTGACCGCTCAGGAGCCGTTCATCAGCAGCAAGGAGCTGGGAGGGAGTGTCGACGAGGTGGAGCAGCTGATTCGTCGACACGAGGCCTTCCGCAAAGCTGCCGCCACCTGGGAGGAGCGATTCAGCTCGCTGCGACGACTCACCACGGTATGTCACCATCAACACTGTCAAGAGAAGTTTCTGCTGCAAAGACTTTAAGTTCTGAAATACAATCACGCTTGATTCCCAGCATACAGGACGTTGTTTTCATTTACAGCATCATTCACAAGTCAAACCGTTTTTTTTGTCTGTTTTTAAAGTTTCTCTTTTCTTTCTGCAGGTAGAAAAATTGAAAGCAGAGCAAAGTAAACTACCCCCGACCCCTCTGCTGGGTCGTAAAGTCTTCCTGGACCCCCAAGATGCCTCACCGACTCCATCCACTCTCCCCCGCCTCCCAATCTCCCCCGTAGCCAGACAGACCATCTATGAACAGAACGAAGCCAGCTCTCCTCCCTCGCCCTCACCTGCTACGCCGACACCTTCTCCTTCATCTGTGGCCCGTCGACTGGGCTCCACGGTCGCCAACTACACCCCCGTGATGAACGGTTCCAGCTACCGCCACACCCTGGAGGCGCGACAGGGTGCTGTGGTTGGAGTGGCTGCAGGAATAGGCAAGCCCTCGCCTTCCTCGATCGCATCGATAGCCACAGCGGCCATGCTAGTATCAGCCAATCAGGCGCGAGAGGGCACCAGTGCAGCGAAAGACCAGGCGGTAAAGGTGATGAGTCATCTGCATCCAGCACAGGCTGCAAGGACGCTGGAGACGAAAACGTCCCCGTATCTGAGGCAGCCAAAAATCAAACATTTGGATGACGCAGTGACGCCGCTGCTTGTGGCCAGCCGACTGGAGAAAGCGAGGGAGAGAGAAAGAGGGAGAGAGCGAGAGCTAATGATGGGGGAGATCGGGACAGAGAAAGCGGAGGTGGCTGTGATGGCCGAGGTGGTGCTACAAGAGCCTGGCAGGGAGCGTCTGCACAGCGAGCCCACCAGAGGGCCCCGAGGGTCCAGGACTGACCCTTTAGGCCATGCCGAGCCCCAGGTCCAGACCCACGGCCACCGAGGAGATCACAAGATAGAAAGGCAGCTGTCCAGCGAGCAGCTGATCCAGGCACGCAGGGACGAGTTGCCTCAGGAGGTGTGGAGGGAACATGCAGAGAGGCGGGATAGACGGACGCTGGAGAGACAGACGTCAAGTGAGAAGGAGGGCCACGGAGGCCACGAGGGCCGGCGACGAGAACGAGATCGACACCGGCTGGAGAGACAGGAATCCAGCGAGCACGACACGGGGAAGGAGCACTCAGACAGACGCTCGGCAGGAGGGTGAGACTATTAATAGCTTTTAAGAGCGCGAATAAAAAGGCATTGCAGTTGGATCATGTTGCAGGATGGATTGTGAAATCAAAAATATCAACAAGGTTAATGTGATTCTCTAACTTGCCTTTTTTTTCTTGGCAGAGAAAAGAGATCCACCCTGCTAGAAATTGTAGAGCAGCTTCAAGAGAGAGAAGCAGCACAGGTCTGGAGCTTTATTTGTTTGTTTTTGCATTTCTTCCAAACACACTGTTTGCAAATACTTAGAGTCTCTTTGTGTTGCATGCATTTAAGAAACACAGCACACCTCCCACATCACCAGTTTAGACGATCGTTTTCTTTATTTTCTTTATTTATTTTTGGTGTAGCACTTGCTGACATCTGTAGTCACATTAAGTTGAATAGTTGTAACTTTAGACCGCTCACATGCTTTCTGACAATTAATGAAAAATGTGTTATCACAGAAAATTTATAGAAACCAACATGTCCTCACAAAAGTTGTATTTTTATATGAAAAACACGGAGAAACCAGAGTTATGTAGAGTCATACTGACAGATCAGCAGGTCTGCTCACTGGTTGAAGTGAACAGGAACACTGGATGTATAACTTGCAGAACTTACACATAGACACGGTGATGCCTAACGCCATCGAATTCTTAAATAATATGAACCAATTCTATCTTTAAAACCATGAATGATACGCTCACTGACTTCATCCCCACCCTCAGGCCCGTGGTGAGGTGCCCCGCCTGCCCAACGGAATACCAGAAAAGTCTTCCCGTCCCGAGCGGCCCAGAGCTCGGGACAGACCAAAACCCCGGCGGCGACCACGACCCAAAGAGGCCGGAGAGACAACGCGGCGGTCCAGGTCTGCTCCGGCCCAGAGCAGCCCGGCGGTCCCCCAGCCGCCAACACACACCGCACACCATGAGGGCTTCCTTTTCCGCAAGCTGGACATCGAGAGCCTGAAGAAGAGCACTAATAGGTGGGTGTTCAGGGTCATAATGAAGGCTGCATGAGAGAAGTCAAGAGAGAGGGAGGGTGGACACTGGTGTCATGAGGACCAGAATCAAGGATTACTGATCAAGGCCTTTTGATAACGTTTGGTTAAATAGTAATTGGAGGTAATAAAAACAGTTTAATTTTGCAGTCCAGGAAGGTTATGTCTTCTATGTCCTCAGTTTAGTAATTTTCTCATAAAAAGATAACTTATTCCTCCAGCACTAAAGTGGGATAAAAATAACTGCTAAAAAACGCTTTATAGGAATATTGGACTCATGTCGGCTGCAGCAACAGCCAGTCGTAGGCCTCACGTCTGTTTCTCATGACATCACTTCCTCCTTCATTTATAAGCTACAACAAAGGACAGGGCATGACTTCCGCATGCTGAGCTCAAATCCTCACACACTGCGCTGACACTGCGTCGGACATTTTGAACGGATGCATGACTGACACATGAAGACTCATTGGTTTAAAAAAAAAAAAAAAAAAAAGGGCACTACTTAGCTAAGCCCTGGATTCACTGATTATCTTTAGAAGCATGCATACAATATAGTTTTCACATGTTTAGATTCAAGAGATGCATTTACATTTTTCATCAGTTACCAGAAAAACATTTTAAGGAAAGGTTCCACGTTCTGCGTAGTGGAAGTTAAGTTCTTATGTCCGTCTCTATCCTCTTCCAAAGGCTTTGAACAAAGACAGTTTCTAAGCACATTGTGTCTCCTGTAATTGGCAGAAAAATACAGTTACAGTATTCAGATTGGTTTACATTGTGAAGTAGTGAAGTGGTAGTGCATAACTATTTGTTGTTGATTGATTTCAGTAGCACTATTTTTGATTTCTAAACAGAAACAAATGTGTTTTTTGATTCCAAAAAGCAGGAAGTTTTAGAGGCTGACGGTTGATAATTTGTACTAAGCAATAATCCAAGTTTTCTGTCAGGTGTTGCTTCTGTCAGCCGATAAAGAGGAACTGTTTGCCTGCTAGAAAAGTGCCCACTCAGAAAGCTTAAAATCAGTGTACACTATAAAGTGGCACCAGTAGTCACTTTGTCTTCTCCTGTTAGGCTGCAGTTTGTGAATACTTGATTGTGTGTCATCTCTGATCATCAGGATCAGAGATGTGAAGATAAACAGCTACATAAATTTAAAAGCATCCTCCTGACATCTTACTGCATGTAAAAACATCACGCATGATGCTTACGGTGCCTCACATTCTAACACGAGCACACAGAAAGAAAGCACAAAAGAAGACATCAGTTTGCTGGCTGGCGGGCTGATGGATGCCGTGGGATTGGAGGTTGATGAAGCTGTTGATGGCTACACTTGCCTTGTACCCAGAACCTGCCCTGCACACACACACACACACACACACACACACACACACACACACACAGAATCACTACCTCGCTTCCACAGATGATCCGCCACCGCTTTCTCCAAAGAGACGCCAACAGCAAAGTCTCTCTCTCTGCACTGCCCTCTAATGGCTGGGCTGACCACGCACAGCTAAAAGCTCATCCCCCCCCTTCCAGCTGTGGATGAGTCCCACTCACGTTCCCACTTGAGGCAATGGATGAATGTCTCGAATGTACATGCTCTGATTATGTACATGGCAAGGTAAAGCATAATCCTGAATGGCTTAAATCTGGACAAGTGTGAATCTCCAAACACATCCTTGTTCGGCTTATGTCTGCTCTCTTTTTTTTGTCTTAACGCTCAGATTTAATTGGAGGACAGGATCTGAGGGGGCGGACCCTCAGGATTCTCCTCCAGTTAATGCTGAGACAGAGAGGATACAGTAAGCCTTGAGAGGAAAGCTTTAGATTCAACCTGTCTCTGTTACATAGCTACATGAAGAGGCCCTGCGTTTGTTTACATGCACATTAATGTTCTGGTATTATTCAGAATAACCAAGTGTTCCTTATTATTTGATCAGTGCATGTGAGCGGTGTGTACTCAGATAAATACGATACATCTTATTAAACTAAAACCACACTTCCTGCATAGTGTAGTACAAAGATCATTTCATTCAAATCAGATCAGATCAGGAGAAGAGCAGTTCTTATTTAATCTGTTTTTTCATCCTTTCCTCTGATTGGCTGAATCTGATATTTTCTCTTCATTCTGACAAAAATTAAAAGTTGTTAAAGTCACAAATAGATACATCTGGAACGCTAGAAAAAATAATGCATGATACAAGTTTTGTTTTAGTCAGTTTCCATTTTCCAGTTTCTGATTGTTACATCCATAGTTACATTTTTACAGAGATAACTTTAATAAAACGTTGTTAGTTTAATCACCAAAGCTCTGTGAACATCATGTAGGGAGAGTTTGTTTAACGGACAACCAGAGACGTTCCCTTAAAATCTCTGAAGACTGTCTCCTCATCTCTGATAGGCCGGCCTTACCTTTTGATAAGGGTAAACGCTCAGTTAAAAACCCGCTTTAAATTCACGTCTATGTTTATGTCACACTATTATAACCAAAGTCTGAAAGGCATTTGTTTAAAACTTGATTTAAATGTTGTTCTTAAAAGCCCTGTTGGCTTGTTTGGAACGTTTTTGACGTTGATGTTTCCTAATGAGTGTTTTAAGAAATCATCATCAACCTTTATTTAAGTTCTCGGAGAGATCATTTGAGGGCGACGCTCGTTTACAACGACGCCGAGAAAACACACATAAATGATAAACAACGAGAAATGAGATGAAGCTACTACAGAAAATAAAATCAATAAAAGAGCAATAAAATATAAACACTAAAGTAATTTAAAAGCTTGAAATGACTACAGTGATAAGTCAGTAATTAAAATCAAATAGAACAGTTACAGTCAGGTATTGGGCGGTTAAAAATAATATTTCTAAAGTTTCCATAAGGGATAAAAGTGCTCAAGTTCAGGTCCTGTTGTAAAATGTTCCAGCAGTTTGCAGCACTAACACTTAAAGCAGTTTTCCCCAGGTCAGTCCTGGCATGAGGAACCTGGAGAAGCAGCCTCTCTCTCTCTCTCTCTCTCTCTCTCTCTCTCTCTCTCTCTCTCTCTCTCAGGTTAAAAATGGAGCAGGGTTCAGATGTAACAGTGAGGTGATATATGATGGAAGCTTTCCAGTGAGGGCTTTATAGATATAAAGATGCCAGTGGCTGTTCACAAACAAGATCTTGATGTTGTTTGAGATTTAATTTAAATCTTCTTCTTTGTCAATGCCCAGGTTTAACTCTGCCTTAAGGAGCTTTATCGTCTTTAAAATCAAAACCATAGCCACGCTAAAATTAGCCGTGTAGACACCTCATCACATGCACCGTTGGTCTTCTCCAGTTATTTTAATTCTGTTTCTATTTTTGGTTCGCTCAGTCATTTGGGTTCAGGATATTAAACAGCGCAGAGACAGCTTGCTCTGAATAATACCTTTATCTGGGTGTTGTGTATTAATTGGAATGCTGTGTGCATGTAAACACGCTCACAGGGGGAAGAAGAAGAAGAAGCATGAACGTGTGAGTTTCTGTTTTGTTGTTGCCAAAATGTCATTTAACCAAACTCTTTGTCTTTTCTCCTCTTTTCCCTCGATGCTTCTGGCTGCTCCTCGCGTCTCCTCCAAGGTAAGTCATATGACATGCAGACACACATGTGTGTACCCTCCCTCCCGGCCCCTCCACCCCCACCTCCTCTGTTCGTGCGTCTGTGTGTCCATTCGTCTGTGTTTGTTCGGCAGTGTGTTTATTCCTCCCTTCTTGGCGCTGGTCCATCCTGCCTACCCACCTGTGCTCTGGTCAGGTGAGTGAGGTGTTAGCTTAGCGAGAGCGACTCTGCAGCTCCTCCTGACTCCCCCCATCTCCCCCCCCCCCCACCCCAACCACCACCGCCCCACCTTCCCCTTGCTCCTCCACTCCACCGCCCCCTCCTCCTCCCCCTCCTCCACGCTCCCTCCCTCCTCATACCTCCCACCTTCCCACACCACAGCAGGTCATGGGTCAACCTCTACTGCGTGCTGAACAAAGGGGAGATGGGCTTTTACAAGGACGCCAAGAACACTACCACGTCCTACAACAACGAGCCGCTGCTCAACCTCTCCCACTGCCACTGCGACGTCACCAACGGTTACAAGAAGAAGAAGAATGTCTTCACGCTCAAGTGAGGAGCTCTTTTCATACTTTATGTTTAAATAAAGGCACGCGTGTCATTTTCTACAGATCAGGTCAGATCAGCAGATGGATTTGACAGGAGCTGATGTTCAATCACTTCACTTACACATTAAACACAGAGCGTAACAGTCGGCTTTGGAGGAGTGATGACAGCCTCCTTTTCAAGCTCTTTTGGTTGGTAACCCCGGGTTCAAACTCACAGCATTTACACCGTCCCAAAAGAACCGAACAAACGGACCCAACAACTCAGGGTTTGTGTAAACAGATTTAGGGCTGCTTTGATATTTCACCAATCATTTTCACATCTTCTTCTTATAAGTCCTCCAACTTGAATACACATAGATACAACTTGTATCCCTTCAGTTACAAATACCATTCGGCCAAGTCCTCTTCAGGTTTTTCCCCCAAGCATGATTTGCATCACACTGTATGTTTGTGTAATATATTTTATTTTCGTTGCAGGACAAAGGATGGCAGCGAGTTTTTGTTTCATGCAAAAGATGAGGTGAGGCATTTCTGACTTAATAATTGTGTCTTAATGTAGCTTAAAGGGACACTTCACACGTTGAAACATGAATCTGTATTGACATTGGGTCATACATGTAGTAGAAATGTGAAATACATTTTGAAGTCGGTGCCTTCTTGGCCGAGAAAAGGCAGAAAGTGTCTTTTTGGCTCGTGTGGATGAAAGACACCAAATCCCAGAATGCACAGCACCGCAGGCCACTCCCACTAAGGTCAGGTTTACGGACATGTTTACTTCAACACATACGGCCGTTTCCTCAACTGATTCTGAGATTTCTTCCAGAAGGAATTGTGGGAGTGAGTTCCCACCCACTGATCTGTGATTGGTCTGTAGCTTCAGTGGTTGGAAATATGAGGAACTAGAGTTGTAGTTTCACCCCGCTAACAGCTTCCGATGACGCAAAATGACGATTATTGCGTGATCGGAAGCTCCTTTTCAGACTTCCCCCATCTCAGGGGAAAATGAGGGCGGGATGTACGACCATTCAAAAACACTACCAGGTTTCTAAGATTAATGCAAATGAGTGAAGTATCCCTTTAAGTTGTTGTAACAGTGGTTTTATTTTATTGGTTACTTCTCCCCTTGCAGGAGGACCTCAAATCATGGGTCAACAACATCACCGCGAGTATTACAGAGCACGAGGAGATTGCCAAATGGGGTCAGCCCCAACCAACTACCTCATCCACCGACGAGGGCACGCGCCGCGACGGGAGCAAGGCGGACAACAGGTCGGAGCGAGGGGGCGAGCGCTCGGACATGGCCGATCGTATTGAGCGGGCAGACAAAGAAAGTGAAAAGGAGAAGGAGAAGGAGAAGGAGAGGGAGAGAGGCGAGCGGTCAGAAAGGTCAGAACGGGGTGGGAAGTCGGACGCAAAGCGCTCGGAAAAGTCAAGTAAGAAAAAGTGAGCTGGACGACAGATATTGTCGGGATTGAAGCATCTGAACTCCAAATAGGAGGCGGGGTCAAAGACTGGCAGTGAACGCCCCCCCCCCTCCTCCTCCTCCTCTCTGCCTCCAGCACTGTCAGCGAAGCGGTTGTGTTTGGATGGAAAGTGACACACAGGACAGAAGGATTGACCCAGGCTCACTTACAGGACAGGATATGGAGCAGGAGACATCTTTCTCTCTCTCTCTCTCTCGTTCGCTCTCGCTCTTCTTCTTGTGTCTCGGTGAGAGCACACACAGTTTACCTATGCCCCCTGGTGGCAGTTTCAGAGAACTGCAGAGGGAGTTTTGTGCTGCTGGACCCCCTCCCCCCCCCCCCCCCCCCTCCCTCCCCCCCGGCAGCGTTAATGCAAGAGAGCGGGACGGGAAACACGCGTCACGTTTACTCCAAGGCTGTTACTGATTGCTGGTAGTACGATAAAACGTAGCTCATTCTGTTCCATGTTTGATTTTTTCTATGAGAGGCGCTGTATCTGTATGTATTTCCTGTCTGTCCGTCCTATCTACTGTATCTTATCTGTCTGTCTGTAAGTCAAGACATCCTACACTATGTCTTATTACTCCTCAGAAACTGAAAGAGAATGAAAGAAAGCCAAAATGTTTTACAGACTTCAAAAACTTAGAGAAAAAACGATTTGTTGTTTTCTCCACTCGTCCGTTCTGTCTCGAGCTCTGAACAAACAATAACGCGTTTGATGAAAACTGGTTTTTCTTTGAATCTCAAAACAGCACTGAACCACAAACATCCACATGCACCACTGATGTGTGAACACTACTCGACAGAAAACAGTTTTGTGGGAAGATGCACAGATGATGATGTAGGACATGAGATGAGTAGATGGCCTCAAAGCAATCAGGACAGAAAACAGAGGAATGAATGAATGTTTAATCACTGCCCTGAAACATAACCAAGGGCTTTTAATTTTAACCCAAGTGAAGGATCACAACTGCAAAAATGACTTCAATGTTCTTACTGTTTATGTTGGATTCTGGCCAAGAAGAGCAGCTTTCATTTATTTATTTATTTATTTATTTATAAAGAGCTTATTTAGGATTGAAGGTCTTTTTTTTTTCTTCTGCTGCACTGATGGGAGGCTTTAACCTTTTAATTAAAGACTTCAGACGGCACGGTCACAGCGGCTAACAAGGCTCCAAGGTGTAATTAATAAGAGATAAGACTGCACAGTTTGATGAGTGATCACAACGAGATAAAAACGTAATCTGATGATTGACTCTGGTTTTTCGAGAGGCCTCATTTGTTAAAATTTTAATTAAGGTTACAAAATAGCAAAAAAAAGTGAATGCCTTTTTTTATTTTTTGCTTTCTGCAGAGGCTGAGATTGATTGTTTTCTATCTTAAAGGGAATCAGTGAAATACACGGTAACCTGACCCTCAGTTTTTCATGAATAACATTTTTTGGCTTGGTCATAAGCACAAAATCAGCGCCTGGCATGTTTTTAATGAATGAGGCCCTCAGGCTAAAAAAAAGAACAAAAAAAAAAAAACAGACCCTCGTCTACTATTTTATTCTCTCACTACTTCAAACTACTCGTTGTTTTTTTCTCTTTGGGTTACTCACACAAATCTTTGGCATCCTTTTTTTGAAAACAGATATAAAGTGTGTATGTACACAAGCGTGTGTGTGTGTGTGTGTGTGTGTGTGTGTGTGCATGTTTGTGCTGCTGCTCTCTGCTCCCAGGGTCTCCATAGCTCTCAGGTTATTTATGTTAGTATGTGCTTACAGTGTGCTACATGTGTTTATGTGTTCGTCCACTCATATGACACCTCGGTCTTCCAGACACGTCTGATCCAACACACATTTTCACACACTGATTGTCTCATTATTCTCCATCCCATTAGTGAGGAACGAGACGAGGATGAATGACTGGATGAATAAGAGGATGAACTGACACGCCGCTGAGAGGCAGGATTTCAGACTGACCAAATATTTAGAGAAACATGGGTCACGGTGTCCGTACGTTGTGAGATGATTGCATGTTTTGCTTGGAGAGAAAAATCACTCGTCACATACAGCTCGTCTTTGTAGCCCACAGACTCAGCATCCACTCGTGTGTTTATGTTTGAACTCGCCCACAAAGCCATAAATGAAGGGAAGGGAAGGTCAATACAAGGAGGAGAATCGTCATAGTTTATTTAACCTGTAAATGCAGCCGGGCAAACTGAAGGCAGTTTGACGCCCTGGTGGAAGCATCGCACAGGTCAGGTAGCATTTAAGATCCTTTTAAAGAAGTCTGTTCTGGTATCACAGCTACTGTATGAACGGTTTATTTCTGTTTCTCTTACTGTTGATTATTTGCTCTGTTAATGACGTTGTCTTTAAGAACCAATAAAAAGCCACGACAAACCAGCCGCAGTCATCTGGTGGAGATGTTAACCACGTGTACATTTTTTAAACCAAACAGTGAATGATGATCCTTTCATAAAACACAATTTATTATTCACTCTGATTCACACATGTCCAAGTAAGCTGTCTTTACCTCAGTGTGGTAACGAGCTCACTAGTGCCCCCTGAGGCCGGAGGGCTAAAGGTGTATTTGGTGTTTTTCCTCCCAACAGCCACAGGGGGCAACACTGAGCCAAAACACTGAAAATCAGACTCAAACAATAAACTGTTTTAGATTTGTTCTTTGTCTGATGTGTTTTTCAAAAGTTTTTTTTGTCAGTTTTACCTCAAGAAACTTAAAGGATGATGATTAACTGACTGGTTGGATAAATTTGTGACGGGTTAACTCGACCACCTCCAGTAAAGAGAAGCTATACCTGAGCTTTTTCTTTTTGTTAGAGGGGAGGGGGGGGGTCTTCCACTTTGGCTGCTATTGTGGACTTTTAAATATCAGTGTTACAAAAACTCTGACCATCAACTGCTTATACGTAACGGTGACCTTTGACCTCTTGCTGCCGGTGATGGAGCTAAGACTGCCAGCGGCTGTCAATCAAAAGCTGACACTTCCCTTCTGTTTCTGTGACGGGCATTTCTAACATGTCCTCAAGTTTTTTTTTTTAAATCTCTTTTAACTATGAAAATATCGGCAGTTAACATTAAAAAAAAAAAGCTCTGACGTGAATTTTTGATTCTTGCGGATGACAAAATTGACTTTTTAAAAATCCTCCTCCGTGTGCTGGTAGTTTCTCCCGCTCAGATTTATTTTTTATATTCTCAGTCGTCTATTTTGTTTTTGCCTGGTTGATAGATTTCTTTGCATCTTTAAAAAGTGTAAAGATCGTACTATGAAAGCAATATTCTATCTCTGTACCTGTATGAAGATTTTCACTGAAGGATTTTAAATTCTGTCCTGACCTGTTGGTCCGGTTTTTGTGTTTATCATAAAACACGTCTTAAAAAAGTGTTAACCTTTTTTTTTTTTTTTTTAAATCTTTGTTTTATTTCAACACACTTTATGCATCTTAACTGAGTGTGAATGCCATATCAATGCAATCATTTACATGCATGATGAACACAACGAACAAAGAGATGAATTTTGAATGAGCAAATCTTCCGAGTGTGAAGTGACAGTTCGGTCCTCTGCTGTGGGATCGTGAATCTAAACACTCTTTATTATAGACACACACAGGACAAACATGCAGGGTACAGCCGACTGAAAACATCACAAAGTTGAAAACGTTTTGAGCCATTGTGTCGGGTCGTGTCTGTTTTCAGCAGAAACAAACAGAACATGTTTTACACGTATGTGTCTTTGTTTGTGTGCTCGGGTGTACGGCGTCCTCAGGTCCTTTGAAAGGCGCTACACGACTTCAAGCTATCATTACTGTTATTATTCTAGTTACATCACGACAGACTGAAGTGAATCTATATGACTGTTGGATGAGCTCGTACGTACCCTGCGTGTTTGTGTGTCTGTGCTGTTCTGTTCACATCAGCCTCAGTCTGTCGGCAGAGATGAAATGATGAATAAAATACCTTTTGCTTTATCATTCATGTGTTTATAGTCATTGTTTTCTTTTCCTGTTGACGTCAATGTTGAAGTTTGTTGATGTCGGATGAGGGTCAGATTTTGCTCCTCTTCTAATAACAATTTAAAGTCTTTATATGTGATTTTTCACACTTAAATATAATATAAATCAAGTATCTCCTCTGAAAATAACTCTGTGAGTCATGACTGTCTACAATGGGTGTAACACCCGAGTCCCACTGTCTGTGATGTTTTCAGAGTTTTCAGAGTCCTATCTTCAGTTTGTTTACATCGCCAGGACGGCCGGCTGACTCCTCCCCTCGTGTATAAAAGTTGTTTAATTGAGGGACTAGAGAAAAGAAGAATAACATACTGTACTCACTGCTTAACTGTGTTTCTAGATCACGCTCATTTCAGGTAAATTTACATGCAGTGTGAAGATACGAGCGTAATAAAGATCGCTAGCATTAGCATGCTAACACAAACAATGCAGCACGAGTTGTTTTGGTTTCATGCTGGTGCTCAAGGGCGACATCTGCTGGATCAAAAAAATCACATATAAAAGCCTTTAAGAAACACATTTATCATGAGATCATAATAATCCTGAATACCGGACCAGATCGAGTTGGTTACAGCAGTTTGACAGAAGGTGAAATCTTTACTTAATGTTGACTGAAATGCAGTTTTCTCAGTTTTATTTGTAGTCCATCAGTGTCTTCCATTAACTGAGTTTCAGTCTCTGACATGTTTTTATCTTCTGCACCAGAATCCCTCAGCAGTATGCAGTCATATCAAATATAGAAACTGTCTTTCTCTATGATTATGATGATGTCCACAGATGTGATGGACTGAGACTTTATGCAAACTCTCCTTTGCACTAAAGGGACGCTGACCTGTTGCAGAGTTGAGGCCTGCAGGTCAGTGGTGTTTGGGATCCAGCAGAGAAAGCTTCACATCCAGAAAAGTTCAGCGTTAGGTGGAAGAGAGTCTCATTTCTTTGTGATTTATTGTTTATTCGTTTACTTTTTTATCATGCTTTAAATGTTGGTGTGGGTTATTAAGAGAGCAGAGTCGAGCTCCAGCTAAAAGAGCGTCCATTCATTCAAACCAATTCAAACAGTCATAATCGATTCAAACAGTCCTTTGTTAAAGCTTCTTATAGGTTCAGATTGACTTTTATTTACAACATTACACTGCAACAGCTGATCAGACAAACTCTATAATGATATGATAAGAACAATAATCCTGATACAGACCAAATGAGTGCTTGATAAGTTAAGAAAATAATCACCAGATAAGAACAGCCTCACAGCGTTTGTTCATAAGTCGTTTATTAAAACACTGTCTTGTGTTTACACACTGACAGGAGCTCAGTCTGTCGTCACTTTATTTACCTTCTATTTGTCCCAGCTTCTAGACTGAAGTAGGCCTGCAAACACTAACGCTTTTATATTTTAGAGAAAGACTTTAAACGGGACTCAAGAGACTGTGAATGCAATCAAGTGTTGAAGCTTAACTTTATAAATGGAACACGTTTTGGGGACAATGAGGGCTGATCATTACAGACAAACACACAGTGATGAGTGTGTGTGCAGCACAGTTAGAAACACTGAACACTACTGATTATTATCTCAGTGAACATGCTGGTGTTCATCTGAGGAGTATGTGTTATAATGTGTCATAAATGCTCTAGCTTTCTTTCAGAAATGAAACTCTGATTTCATTATAAGTTTCTCTCAAAGCCGGACATTAAAATAATTTCACAGTGTCATGATTTGACTTTGATTACAGGGTGTCAGTACAGTATGCAGACTTTGTGCCACAGCTGACTGGACATGTTAGGAGTGCTCGTTAGAGTGACTACCTTTGTATATGACTCTTTCTATTCATCGTTCTTTCTGTTTAGTTTTATCTTTAATTTACCAACAAAGACCAAGGCAAAATGTTCTCAGCAAGTCAACGTTAGCAGAAAGTTAAGTCATCTTGAACTCACATTTCTGCACACCCTCCCCTCCCTTCCCCGCTCCTCCAGATTCAAACAAACAAATGTTTCCTGTCACAGTTTTTACACCAGCCAGAGGTGATCCAGCTCTGATGAGTTAATAGTGAATATTCGCTGACATATAGTTTCTCGTCCCAGGACCCCACAGCACCACTGTCTATCTGCCCTCAGCCTGTCTGTCTCTCTGATTGTCTGCCTGCACAACCTGAAAATGTACAAATGCATTTCTTAAGAAGTATTTTCTGTCAAAACAAACAAGTCCATCCATGCTGAATATTTGAAAACTGCCCTCTCTCCTTTGTCATCCTTTCTCTTTTTTTCGAGTGTGTGTTGCAGTGAGATTGATATTTACCAAAAGTAAACACACAAACACATGATGACGAAGAGGTTGCATGAATGAAAAAGTCTTTCTTAATGCTGTGCATGTCTTGAAGTCCCATCCCTCCACTATGCAATCATTGTAACATACCGACACAAAACCACCAACATGGAAACGGTTGAATGAATGAACAATAATGTATAAAAAAAAGTCCCTGGCTCTGTACCGGCCTTTCTTTGACTTGATAAATACAGATTGTGATATTGAATGATGATGTCTTTATGCGTCTTTTTTTAGGTTCGGGGTCGTTGTGAGACACAAAATGAGGAACAGTTGAATTTCTCTGTCATACCCCCTCAATATTAAAAAAACTTAAAATAAAAGGTAAATTATTAAAGTTAAAGTTTGATGATTCTGGTAATCACCTGAATTATCAGAAGGAACTTCATGGTAACATTGTTATTGATTTAAACACAACTTGATGGTCTGTTGGATGAATGTGTATGAAGCAATTTGGGGTTTAGTTTCTGGATCAAGGACGCATCATATGGCTGAGAATCAAACCCTGGACTTTCCAGTTGATGACCGACTCTACCACTGAACCACAGCCGCCCTGTTGTGAGGTCCAAGATGCACAAATGTTCCTTAATTGAATCGCATTGGATGAAAAATATCAGAAATGTGGAGTATGAAGAAACATAACTAGCACAGTTAAATCTCAAGTTCAAACAATAACCCAAATTACACCAACAGATTGTACAGATCAGTGCATGTCCCACTTTGGTTCTCTGCCTAATGAAATTTCCAAATAAATAATCTTCAGTTTGTTTTCATAAAAATAAATATGTCTAAGTTCACAAATATTGTTTTAAATTTGATCTGCAAAGGATTTTTGAAAATTCACATAATTATTATTTTTAGCATTTAAAAGCAAAATGTGAAGAAATGTTGCTGTTATTTTTGTGTTCTTACAATCAGCGCCCCATACACACATTTATTTATTTTTGCTGCACTTTTATCTCTCATATTGATCTTCTATTTATTTTTTAATATTTTTTTGAAGAGCTGAATCTAGAATTAATATTTAGTCTATTGTCTAGAAACAACGCACAACAGATCCACCTATCACTGTCATTGTACAAATCACAATAAACATATTTTTATTCCGTTTTTTTCTTTGGGGGAGGCTGTAAAAACGTTTGAAATTTGGTTAAAGGTCATCCAGAAAAAAAAAGAAAATTAATTATCCACTCTTTAATCATATTTATTATCGCCTGTTGAGCGCTTTTATTTTGAAATGGGGACGTGACACAGGAAGCGGATGTTCTACACGGAATCTATTCGGCGACGCACAGTCCACCATGTTTGACAGTGAACGTTGGGTTTGAAACGAAAGATAAAGTTGTTGTGTTAAACTAAGAACTGAGTCTGATTGAAGTTGAAGATTTAGTTTAAAATGTTCACGAAGCTGTCGGGCGAACTTCGCTGAGTTCGTAACTCGACTGAAGAAAACAATGGAGACGAAGTTCGGCAGCGAAGTGGCGTCGATCGTGGAAGTCGCCATCCAGGCTACCGTGTGTGTTTTCAGGGATGTCTGCGAGAAAGAAGCGCCAAACTCCGAGTGGCAGGAGGCGAAGTTGGGCGAAGTTCAGGAGATAGAGAAGAGTCTGGTGGTCCAGATCCACAGGGTGTTCGCGGAGTTCTCCTCCGAGCTGTTCGAGGAGAACGAGGCTCTGCGGGCCAAAGTGGAGCAGCTGGAGGATGTGCTGCAGAGGAAAGCCGGGCAGCTGGAGCAAGAGCTGGAGGCCAGGGTGGGTCAGCTGGGCAAAGACATGGAGGAGCTGGAGCAGGAGCTGAAGAGCATCAGTGAAGGGGGCAGCAAGACACAGGGGGGACCGACCCAAATCCTGCTGCAGGACGGATCAGTGATGGGTGAGAGGCAGCACATCAAAACCTCATCAGACTGTATCTGAGGGAGGGGCGGGGCTTGTGGCTCAGTCAGGAAGTTTACCTTTAAACTATGTCTGCAGATGAGGATGCATTCAGCTCTCACTGAATCTAATGATCTTTTTGTGATGTCATTTAACAACATGCCAAAACATTTTTAACCTGAGCTGCAGTGTACCAAACTTTTGATTTGTATGACTCCTTCCCCAAGGCAGTTAAAACTCCTCACAGGAGCTTTTGCATTCATTTATTTTTATTTATTTGAAAAATATAACAAAAAAAAAAAACAAGCAACCCACACACACACACAAACCCAAAAACAAAAAAAAGTGACACACACACATCACCGACGACATAACCATGATTTACTTTCAGTTTTTGCAACCACAATAATGTTTCCATACCTCCCCTTTTCATTCTGTATAGTTTATTAAATTAAGATATCACCACATTTCTCCCCTTGCCAACCTGTATCTAAACATCCTCCATCACGTGTTGCCATGGAAACCATCTAGTCAAGGGATTTTTGCATTTTGCAGTCTTATTTTGAAAGTTATCTTTTCCATTATGTAAAAAAAAAAGACTTGTGGGTTGGGTTGGGGTAGGGGGTTGGTCTCTTAAGCCAGTTCAATGTCATTGCCTTCTTGGCTGCTATGAGAAGTTTATGTAATAACAGAGACGTGTTGGTGCTTCTACTCCCCGTCATATCAAATTAACTTTACATGTTCGATGTGATATTTTAAATTGCTTTATTATTTCATTTCTGTGGGAGTTCATCATTTCTATCCTCAGTTTATTCTAACTCTAAAGAACACATCACATCTGTGTGTTTGTGAACATGAATGAATGGATCAGAGCTGATGTTTGTCTCTCTGTGTCTCTGAAACTCGACAGGCACAGAGGCGTCTGTCTCCACTCCTGCAGCTTCTCCTCCGGTTCCCGCGGAGGAGTCCACCCTGAACCTTCCTCCGGCTCCATCAGAGAGCGACGGCGTTGCCTCCTGCTCCGCGGCCGTGCCCGCCATCGACCTAAACGCTGCGACTGCACCGATGATGTTCGTCGGGGGGGTCGGCTCAGCTCCCACAGCGCTGTCGGAGGGCGACAAAGAAGTCGTCGATCAGCCGCCCGCTCCATCGACGGCTCCTGATCCTACAGGGACAGCCGCCTCGCCAGGATCTTCTCCTACCCGGGAAGTCTCCAGTCCAGAATCCAACAACGTCAGCGGTGTCGACTCAGCGCAAGAAAAGGTTTGATATGGCTACTGATTTAATTTAACTCTGCGGGTTTTGATGAATCTGAAAAGAAAAACGTCTTCAAAATCTCCTCACTTCTATTCTTCTGTGCGGTTTAGTTTTTTAATTTAGTCTTTCAGCTTTGTTTGAATAATCATCAGCTACATTCACAGAATCAGCAGCATCTCAGAGTTGTTTATTTATCACCCTGGTGGGGAGAAAACTTTTTAAGGGAAAAACAGATTGTGTGATTTTCTGTCGCTGACTTAAAAAGAACAAACTGAGCCCGGATGTTTTCTTAAATATTTTCTTGTGTGATGTTTCTTTATTTAGAGGAGCTGATTTAATACAACCAACATGTGTTGATAGTGTTTGATAATAAAAAAACATTTTCTTCTTCTTCCTAGATATCTGCGGAAGAGGCACCTTCAGGGAGAGCGAGGAGAATCAGGAGACCAACGTCTAAAGTCCTAGAAGGTATGAAGAAATTGAGTAAACACTGGAATAAAATCTTTAAATTATGAACGACTGATTCTAGATTTCTTCCCTCATTTCCAGCGTCCATGGTGCAAAGCGCTGAGGAGAATAAAACCAGGTCAGGTGGCGTGCAGGGCAGGAGGCTTTCAAAGAGCGAGCCTCAGACTGTGAAGCGGTTCCCCTGTGAGCTTTGCAGCGCCAGTTTTCATTGGAAAGGTGAACTGAAGAAACACGTGAAGGTCCATAAGCAGCCGGTTCCTTGTGAGCAGTGTGGCAAAAGCTTCCTGGAAAAGAAGTCTCTGGAGAATCATCTCCTGCGTCATGAGACACACAAAGCCCCGCTGCCCTTCCCCTGTCCTCAGTGTAAGAGGTCGTACCGCAAAGAGCAGTCGCTGCAGAATCACCTGAAGCGTCACGAGCGGCTCACGCCGCCCAAACCGTTCTCCTGTGATCAGTGCGGGAAGACTTTCAGAATAAAAGCATCTCTGGAGAATCACCTGCTGCGCCACGAGAAGTGGAAGCAGATGTTGAAGTGCATGCTCTGCGATAAGACCTTCAAGCTGCCGGTGCAGCTGAAGGGTCACATGGCGGTGCACTCGGAAGAGAGACCGTTCAGCTGCGCCACGTGCGGGAAAGAGTTCAAGAGTAAAGACACGCTGCGCTTCCATCAAATGGTGCACACAAACGCCAGAAAATACAAATGCACAATGTGCGAGGAGGCTTTCAAATACGCGCACTCGCTGACCGTGCACAAGAGGAAGCACACGGGCGACACTCCGTTCATATGCTCCGTGTGCGGCCGCTCGTACAGGACCGGCACGGCTCTGAAGAGACACAGCCTGGTCCACACGGGAGAGAAACCGTTCACCTGCCACATATGCGGAGCCCGGTTCAGCCTGAACAACAACCTCAAGAGGCACCTTCGCATTCACACGGGGGAGAAGCCGTTTACCTGCCAGGAGTGCGGCAAGAGCTACTCCGACAACAACAAGCTGAAGTCTCACATGCTCGTCCACGGCGCCAGAAAACCTTTCATGTGCGACCTGTGCGGGAAGACGTTCCTCTTCAACTGCAGGCTGCTCATCCATCAGAAGTACGTGCACGCCGACAGGAACGAGGACACAGACGGCACACAAAGAGTCTTGCAGGCCAGAAAGCGGAACAAGTCGCTGGTTAAACCGTTCAGCTGTAAGATCTGTCTGAAGGGTTTCAGCGCTGCGTGCTCCCTCAAGCTTCATGAACGAGGTCACAGCGAGCACAAGGAGTTCAACTGCGGCATCTGTGGGAAGTCTTTCCATAACAAATACTCTTTTGGATATCACCAGAGAAGCCACTCGGGGGAGAAGCCGTTTGTGTGCGATGTGTGCGGGAAGAGGTTTTTCCACGCTGGCAGTCTGAAGCAGCACGAGCGGATTCACACCGGGGAGAAACCGTACAAGTGCGACCAGTGCGGAAAATCCTTCAGAACAGACGGAAACTTCTACAGACACTTGAGGATCCACACGGGGGAGAAACCATTCGAATGTTTGTACTGTCACAGGAAGTTCCACCAGTCGAATCAGCTCAAGTCGCACATGCAGGTCCACACGGGGCAGAAGCTCTACCCGTGTCAGCAGTGTGGCCGCGGCTTCTCGGATTCAAGGCAGCTCAAAAAACACAGCTGTGACGGCTCGTAGTCGAGGTGACGCCGCACTGCAGAGTCCACCACAACGCTCACGCTTCATCCATTTGTCATTAATGAAACAGTGGTGCGTTGTATCAAGGGAGACTAAATAACTTGAGTTTGATCTTGAAATCTAGCTTAGCTGAAGTAGACAAAATAACCTAAAAAGTTCTGTCTTAAACTGTCAATGAGAGCTGTTTCTATTTGCTCATAAATCACACAGACAGAAGTTTAATCCATTCCAGTTCAAAGAATATTCTTTTTTTTTTTACAATTACTTTGTGAAACTACAAAACATTTGCTTTAATAACTTCATAACAGCTAAAATATAAAAAAAATTAAATAAAGTGGCAGTAGCTGAAATAGTTTGCTCATTTAAGGCCTCTGTTTACTCTCCCTTGTTATTGCTCCTGATGTGCTTGAGTTCAAGAATCAATCCAAATTCATTCATACCGTACAAATAGTCACAGCTCAGCTCTTTTTCAGAGTAGAGGAACAAAGTTTTGTTCTGGTCTTTCCAATACCTTTGTTTTCCTCTTTATTTTTCAAACGCTTAATGAATAGAAAACATTTTCCGACTAAGAGCTATTAAGATGTAATTATTTTTTAAGGAAAACGTTCAAATGGTGAAATGTTTTCTAATTATATTATTTCTGTTTGATAAGGCTCTGTTTCTATTTTCTCTGTTTGTTGTTGCAATAAAACAATATGCAAATCGAAGCCACTTTAAGAGCTTTATTTTGAAATAATACAGTTAAATCTATGCTGCTTGCATTTCCGGTATGTATGCCGCTAACTTTACTGTTGCTGTTGGCAGTTTGAGAGTCGGCCGTTGACTTTAAAGATAAAATGTCGGAACACTTTGTGTTTTGTGGTGAAACAAAAACCATCCTGGAGACAGTTATTAATGTCGCTGTTGATTTAATTAAAAACTCAAAAGAGGAGAACCTGATGAAGGAGCCAAACCGAAGACGGGAGGTGAGTTAACGGTTCAAATTCTGCGGTAACGCCGTTTTAAACCGTCAGAAACTCTAAATGTGGGAGATTGAACCGACGGAGAGAAATCAAGTAACGTTACGGCCAAGCGGAACAAAGATGGCGGACTGATCCCTCGCTAGCTAACCTTCACTGGGAAGACAGTTCTGAGAGTCAAAGTAACAATTATGGAAGAAAATGTTTAGGAAAAGTGTTTTAAAATAACGTTTATGTTTTGTTTTGGCGGCGTCTGTCAAATAAATGGCTGCTTTAACTTCACAACAATAAAAAACAGTCAGTCTGAGGTGAACGACTGTTTAATGTGTTTCAAACTCGTTACTGGAGAAAAATTATCTGTAAATTATTAATTAAATTTAATTACATGATGGTTTGTATTTATTTAATTTCAGAGGGAATGCAATTTTTTTAAAGCCTTAAAATAATTTCCAGTTAATTAAATTGACAAAAGCTGACAGTAGAGTTTATTATTTTAAATCAAAACACTTAATAAACCACAAAGCTTACTTTAAAGAAGAGGTTTTCTACCTTTTTGACATATTTCCACACCAAAAGGCTTCTTATAAATAAATATTTGGGACACAAAGTCACTTTAGCATCAAACGTTTTGTTAGAAAATTTACCCAGTTTTCTGTATATAATTTTTTTAATGGGTTCTTTTCGTTTGTTCTCAACAACATCAACTGTTTATACATCCTGAACCATGTGGAGGCAGTTTGGATCAGGATGTGGTGCTAATCAGAGAAACGGTTCTTTCATTTATAGCAATATTTTGTTATTATTATAAAAAATAATGCTGACTTCTTGTTTTAATCCTGACAGACAGATTTAGCAAACACTTTGGAAATGTTGGCACGCGAGGCAACGAGAAAGCTGAATGGCATTTTCTTCCAACTGTCCTCAAAGCTGCTCAACGAAAACTCGACTCTGAAGGTGGAAGTGAGCCGGCTGGAGAGCGAGCTGAAGACTTTGAGTGGAGACTTTGAAAATGCTCGACTGTGGAGAGAAAACGTCCTGAACGGCTGCCCGGTCCTGTTCGAGCAGAGCGGCTTGATCCACACCCTGAAGCCGATCGGGAAGTTAAAACTCAAGACGGGTGAACTGACTGATGGAGGCGCAGAATCATCACCTGCTGTCGGGATACAGGGGGGACACGATGCTGGTGAGATTTCAGCAAAGCGTTGAAAAACATCTCTGACAGGTGTTTGACAGGAATGTCGGAGGAGACAGGTAAAAACTCAAAGACAATGAGAGAAGCTCCTGTCCAAAAGAACAGCAAAAGTAGTTTATATAAAGAACGTTTCATGTCCAAAATATATATAAAGAAAAGATAAAAGAATAAAACAACAGGAACACCTTCTCAGTTTTAATTTCCGATGAAGTTTAGCAGGTTACACAATTCTCTTAAATTAATAAATCAGATATTTTCCAGGCATGAACGCAGGACAACATCTTTCAAGTATCCAACACAGTGCAAACAAATAAAGTCTGTCTTTACTGCACTCCTGTGGAAGAAAGTGTCACTTGTTATAATCTGATAAAAACATGATTTCTTGTGACATCCTTTGAATTTGCAGAACCAGAACAGGTACTTTTAGTTCTGGAGGATTTCAGAACCAAGCGGCATGTTTTCTTACGGGGAACATTTCTTTAACAGTACGACTCATGTGTCCTCTTTCTTTTCTTTACCATGACTCACAGATGTTGGGGAGACAACAGAGGAGGTGAACTCTGAAGCTGTGTCCTCAGAAAGGAGACAAGAAAAGATTTTAAACGGTAAAACCATGTTTGAATATCGTACTGTTCAACACTATGGCTCATTAAGTATTACTTATTTGTATCAACATGTTTCTGTTGGTGTCGTTCTTTCATTCTGGACATGAGTGATGGATTTTTAACTCTTTTTTTTTTAAACGTTTGTAGACGACGTGGAGGATCGCACCACAGAGGAATGTAAAAACACACAGGAAGCAGGAGTCAGGAGGAAAGGGAAGATCTTTGTGTGCGATGTCTGTAACAAGAGCTTCAACCGGCAGTTTCATCTGATGAAGCACATGAACACTCACAAAGAACAGAGGCCCTTCTCCTGCGGCCAGTGCCCGAGGAAGTTCAGGAACACGGCGACCTACGAGTACCACCTGCTGCGGCACGAGGAGAGGAAGCACGCCGCCTTCAAGTGCCAACTCTGCGAGAAGACGTTCAAGAGCAAAATGAACCTGAAGACTCATCAGCTCGTGCACACCGACACGAGGCCGTTCACCTGCTCCACCTGCGGGAAGGGCTTCAAAGCCAAACACAGCCTGCAGGCTCATCAGACGGTTCACTCCGTGGAGAAGCCGCACAAGTGCTCCGAGTGCGGCGAGAGCTTCAGGTACGCCGTCACGCTGCAGTGCCACAGAAGCACTCACACTGGGGAGCATCCCTACAAATGCGCTGTGTGCGGCAAAACTTTTGTGAAGAGGAGATCCCTCCGCACGCACCAGTCCGTCCATCGAGGGAAAATCTTCACATGTGAGACGTGTGGAGCGGGCTTCACGCTGCAGCACAACCTGAAGAGACACATCCGCATCCACACGGGCGAGAAACCGTTCAAATGTAAAGTCTGCGGGAAGAGTTTCATTCAGGACAACAAGCTGAAAGTCCACATGCTGCTGCACGGGGCGTCAAAGTCCTTCATGTGCGACCTGTGTGGGAAAACGTTTCTTTACAACTGCCAGCTGCAGAAACACCAGAAGGTCTCGCACGACGACCGGCTCAACGGGCAGGTCGTCACGCGGCGAGCTCGAGAGCGAGGCAACCGCAGAGTCATCTACCGACGGGACAGGACCACGGTCGACGTGACGCCGTTCAGCTGCAAGACCTGCCACAAGGGCTTTGACACGGCGGCCGCGCTGAAGAGACACGAGCTCGTTCACACGGGTCAGATGCAGCACAACTGCGACACATGCGGGAAGTCGTTTTTCTACAAAGCCACGTTCGACTACCATCGGCGGATCCACTCCGGAGAGCGGCCGTTCGGCTGTGACGTGTGCGGGAAGCGGTTCATCATCCTTCAGGCTCTCAAGTCCCACAAACTGCAGCACTCTGGAGAGAGACCGCACAAATGTGAGCAGTGCGGCAAGGCCTTCAGGATCTACACAAACTACCTGAGGCACCTACGGGTCCACACGGGGGAGAAGCCGTACGAGTGCGAGGTCTGTGGAGCGAGGTTCAGGCAGCTCGGACACGTCAAGTTTCACATGCAGGTCCACACGGGAGAGAGGCCGTACTCCTGCAGCAGCTGTGGACTCGGCTTTTCAGACTCAAGGCTGCTGAAGAAACACAACTGTAGTGAGAAAATGTTGGGAAACACACTCAGTACATCGTGAAACTAAACCTGTGGATTTCACTGATGACTCTGTATTCTCCCCTGAAGACGATCTCAGATAGTTGTTGTCCCGTTACGGCAAAGCACTGTTTGTTTGTTAGTTCAAACCTGCATCGTTAGTTAAATGACTGTAAAGAGAGACAGCTCGATACTGCCTGGAGAAAAGTTAATTGAAACTAATAGTCATGGTTAGAGCTTTTGCAAAAATCAGGCTTATATAAAAAAAAATGTCTGAATGATTCATAGTCATCTTGTTTGAATGAAATACCTTCAGACGCTTGAAAGAAGCATCAGGGTGTGTGTGAAAGCATTTAATGTTGACAGTTAAAATTGTCCACAGAAACAGAAACAGACAACTGTGATACCTAAAAGAATAAAAAAAACATATTAGGACAGTTTGTGAGGTAATATTAATTTATTTAAAGTGATCTTTAGCACATTTGGATTTCATGAATTGTGCTGAATGGAGTATTCGTGCTTTTATTTTGAAGTCATTCACTTTGGAAGCGGAAGTCGAGATACATGTTAGTGCTTTGTAGTTTGTAGAGTTTGTAGTTCATCGTAACGATGACATTGTAGCACATGAGTGTTTATGTTTCGTTATAAAATAATAAATAGAATCCAAACATTAAACATTATTCTTCAGGATGTCAGATCCGGAGTCGCGGATTGGCGCCATTCTGGAAATTATGGTTACGGCGTCTGTTACAGAAATGACGAAAGTTATCATCGGTTCTGATTCAACTCGTGCAGAAGAGTCTTCACACGGTGCTGCTGAACACACAGACGGGTTTCAGGACGACAAAGTGAGTTATAAGAGATGTTTGTGTCGGTGCTGTCGGTGTCTGTCTCCCCGGTGATGATGAACAGCCGGCCGAGCATAGAAATAGAAGAGCTAGCTACCAGCTGTAGTTACCGTTCAACCACTAACTCCAATAAACAATCACTAGGATGCTTTTTTTTGTCAGTTGTATTTATTTGGAAGTTAAACTAGATGGAAACATTCAGGTCTGTTTCATAAAGGTAAAACAACAATGGAGAAGAATCCATCTTTGATCGCCATTTTGAGTTGGGCTGCAGGCTGAGGCCTATCTATCTGCTGTATGTCTACAGACGTTTTTCAGCCACAGGTTTCTGGGACGTTTCAGGTGTTATGACGACAAATGCATCCCAGACAAGAGATGCATGCACCAACAATCAAAACACAGCATACAACGACAACAACAACAACAACAACAAAAATGTGTTTCCACAGTTATTAAAAGATACACACCTCACAGACTAAATGCACAGCTGACCACCTCACAGTGCAATACAAGTGTGCAATATTAACCTTAAAAACAAAAAACAGTGCAATTATATAATGTGAAAAATATGTGTGCAATAAGAGATAATAAGTGCAATAAGAAAACATATTTATATTTTCATTTCATTGTACAGTGTTCCCCTTGTTATTTTTTTTTTGCATTATATCTTTGCTTTAATACAGTGTATAACTTCTGTACTGTTTATTTTAAATCACTTTTCTACTCTTTTTTTCTTACAATGTTATTCTATTTTATATATAATTTTTACTTTTTTTGTAGAAGCTGACTCAGGGAGAAACACACAAGAATTCCAATGTACCTGTACTGTCCTGTACCTGTGCAAATGGCAATAAACATCTGTTCTATTCTATTCAGAAATCTAATCAATGAAGTCATACACACTACAAAGCAAACATCAGTTACCACAAAAGTGATCACACACACACACACACACACATACAAAAAGTAACTATTCACATGCTTTGGAGAACAGATAGGTTTTGAGTATTTCTCAAATTTAAAGCAGAAATGTTAAGCTGTTTTTTTTAAAATTGATCTCGTCATGGATATGAATTTATCCAGGGTGTACCTGACTTTCACGGTCATCTGTGTTGTTCCCATCAGGTGATCCAGTTCAGCGTCTTCATGGCATCTCTGGCTCGAGAGGCCGTAGAGAAGATCTGCGAGCTTTTCCACGAATGTTCTTCTCTGCTGCGGCTAGAAGTACGTGACCTCTCTGTGTGTCAGGACGTTTGTTTTGCAGTCATCTAGAATTAAAAGGAATCTGAGATCTCTACAATAAGCCAGCTTGTAAATAACCTTCATAACAGAAAATAGGCAGAACTCATTTCATATGTACGGTCATGTTGCTCAACCCCAGTTTTAAAACATGTTAAATCACAAAATCCAAATCTGCATTTCTAATGATTTGTGTTTGCCTCCGCTCCTCAGGTGACGCAGAGTGTTGCAGAGATCGAGGACCTGAAAAGGAGACTGGAGGAGGCAGAGACGGAGCTGATGCTGGTGCTGGAGGGCAGCAGAGGCCAGGTGGAGGTAGAGGAGGTGATAGTGGGAGGGACGGCTCCAGCCAACGGAGCAGGAAGAGAGATAGTGAAGGGCCGGCGCTCGGGGAGGAAGAGTCGCAGAGGTGAGGGGTTGTTTACACTTTAAATACATCAACTTCAGAAAGTACAACTGCCACAAAAAACTCTGAAAACTTTAAAATACTAAAAACAATTTTGTGACATTTTGCACAGTTGTGGCTGCTGGTGAAGCTGGAGTGAAGAGGTCGCCTATAATTCACCTGTGGAAAGGCAGAACTTATGAGGTAAATCCTGTGAGGTCGTGTGCAGATGATATGACATCTTAATGCTGCTCTGTTTCCAACATGTCTTCCTCCTGCTTTGTTAAAAAAAACTTGTTTTTATAACTAATAATAATGTAAATATGGTTTCACCTAATTGGAATAAAGAGGCCCGAGCTAACCAAAAAAAAAAGGACTGATACTAAAAATCACAAAACATGAGGACAGAGGGCCAAGAAGCTGTGCTGTCTTTGCTTTAACCTTTAAATCTGTCCGTTCTCTCTCTCTCTCTCTCTCTCTCTCTCTCTCTCTCTCTCTCTCTCTCTCTCTCTCCCTCAGGACAGTGTCCAGCCTGTGATCATAAAGGAGGAAGGATGGGAAGCGTTGGCTGACCAGGCGTCCTCTGATTCTGGTCAGTACAGAGATGACCAGGCCCAGGACAATAGTGACGACCCAGACTACCAGGTTGACTGAACAAACACCTCGTTCATTTTCGGCTTCTATTCTTTTATCACATGAACACAGGCTCAGTTTTTCCCATGTGTCAGTGTGGGTTTAGAGGCCAGTTTGTGTTGACAATTAAAAACAAAAAATCTATAAAAAAGAAAATTCTTCCTGCTCATGTCAGTGTATTCTGGGATTTTGTTGGTCAATACTAATCCCCATGTTTTTTAAACTGTGTTAGCTGGAGCCAGAAGATCCAGAAGACGGCGATCCAGGATTCACCACCAGACCCAAACGCGTAGTTAAACCCAGGAGCAGTCGAGGTCGAGCAAAGAAGGAGAGGAAGACTCTGAACAAGCTGCCTCTGAGCTGCAAACTATGCAGGAAGACTTTCCCCAAGCTGCAGCAGCTCAAAGCCCACCTGGCAGTCCACGAGGCAAACACAGAGAAACCTTTCCACTGCTCTCAGTGTGGAAGAGGTTTCTCATTCCAGCGAAGTCTCAATGCACACATGCTGCTTCACACAGGTGAACGTTTTATTGTTTGTCAGATATGTCTCAAAATCAACGATTAAATAGTTAAGGGGACGTAAGAGCTCCACAAGAAACTCTGAGAGAGTCTGAGAAAGTTGGTGGTGCAACATATTCAAATATGATGCCTATTTCAATAACATTTATATTCACTCACAGTCGATCTTCAGCTTTTTTTAAATGATGTAGTCGCTCATTTGTCTTTGTTCAGTTATCGAAGAGAGAATCATTTAGATTTAACTATACAGTAAAGTTCCTTAAATACAAAACAACAAAGTCAACGAGTTTAAAGGAGATGAAAAACTCAGCAGGGCGGCAGAAAAAACAAAATCTGAAAAAATCCAAAGTTTATTTCTTTACATTCAGAAATGTTTAGTAAGAGCTTTTATATATTCATGTAACATGTTCTGTTATTCCTACAATACTCGTTGCTGTCATACACAGGTGAGAGACCACACACCTGTGATGTTTGTGGAAAAGGTTTCACCCTGAAGCAGCTCCTCAGAAACCACCAGCGTCTCCACACCGATGTTCGGCCCTTTCGCTGCGAGCAGTGCGGAAAAAGCTTCTACCGAGCTCACGGCCTGAAAATGCATCAGATGGTCCACACGGGGGAGCGGGCCTACAACTGCCAGCACTGCAGCAAGAGCTTCACAATACCAGGAAACCTGCAGCGACACCTGCGCATACACACGGGGGAGAAGCCGTACAAGTGTGAGACTTGTGGTAAAAGCTTCAACCAGGCAGACACTCTGAAAGGCCATCAGCGGATTCACACCGGCGAGCGCCCCTTCAGCTGCGAGACATGCGGCAAAAGTTTCATCCAGAAGAGTGCGTTGAAGATGCACCAGAAGACCTCGCACGCAGGTGAGAACACGCTGGCCTGTGTGGCGTGCGGCACCGTGGTCGCCTGCGTGGACTCGCTCCGGAAACACCTTCAGACGCACGCGGCGACCATCCCGTGCATGTGCGTGCTCTGCAGCCAGCGGCTCAGCTCCATCACCGACCTGCGCTCGCACCAGCAGCACCACACGGTGGTCCGGCCTCACAGCTGCGGCCTCTGCTGGAAAAGCTTCAAGTCGTCCAGTTACCTGAGGATTCACATGATGACGCACAGCGGCGAGCGGCCCTTCTCCTGCGACGTGTGCGGCCGCATGTTTACACAGCACAGCAGCCTTAAATCTCATCAGGTAGGTTTTCTGTTTTGTTTCTGTGACTGAAACGTTTAACAAAAAGTGAAGAGATGCCCCAACAATCACATTCAGTGTGTTTGAAAGACAGGTTGCATTTTTTTGCACTTTGTAAAAAATGTCGGACTCATTTTATAATTTTTTTAAGATTTATTTTTGGGCTTTTTGTGCCTTTAATGGAGAGATATGACAGTGGATAGAGTCTGAAATCAGGGAGAGAGAGAGAGTAGGGATGACATGCAGGAAAGGAGCCACAGGTGGGATTCGAGCCTGGGCTGCCCGCTTTGAAGACTACAGCCTCCACACATGGGGCGTGCACACTAACCACTGGGCCACCAGCGCCCCAAACTTGGTTATTTGATGTGTACTGAGGACACTTCCTGTTGACATCTACCAGTGAATCTGGATGTATAAATTAGGGATCCAATTACTCTAAAATAAACAGTTTTGTTAAGGCTAGTTTTTGTTAAAAGGATCAGTGTTCATATCTTTAAAGTCTTTATATGTGATGTTTTTGATCCAGCAGATGTCGCCCTTGAGCACCAGCATGAAACCAAAACAACTCGCGCTACATTGTTGTGTTAGCATGCTAATGCTAGCGATCTTTATTATGCTCGTATCTTCACACTGCATGTAAATTTACCTGAAATGAGCGTGATCTAGAAACACAGTTAAGCAGTGAGTACAGTATGTTATTCTTCTTTTCTCTAGTCCCTCAATTAAACAACTTTTATACGCGAGGTGATGAGCCGGCCGTCCTGGCGATGTAAACAAAGTGAAGATAGGACTCTGAAAACTCTGAAAACATCACAGACAGTGGGACTCGGGTGTTACACCCATTGTAGACAGTCATGACTCACAGAGTTATTTTCAGAGGAGATACTTGATTTCTATTATATTTAAGTGTGAAAAATCACATATAAAGACTTAAAGGTGACAGAGTAACTTCATACTTTCGGATGAACCTCAGGAAAGTATGTAGGAACGGTTAGGATACAGATACCCAAATGTTCTTGCAAAAGGAACACTGTGCTGTTGTATTTTTTAAAAGACTGTACTATACCTTAAAATTATTTTTCTCTTCCCCTTCCTCTCTTAAAGGTGGTCCACACAGGAGAGAAACCGTTCAGCTGCGATACATGTGGGAAGTGTTTCAGCAACACGGGCAACCTGAACAGACACCAGCGTATCCACACCGGGGAGAAGCCGTTCAGCTGCGACACGTGTGGACGCAGCTTCAACCAGGGAAACAGCCTGAAGGCCCACCAGCAGATACACACGGGGGAGAAACAGTACATGTGCGACAAGTGTGGGAAGAGTTTCTCCTACCTGAGGAACCTGAAGGACCACAAGTGTTTCTACGTCTGACACTAAACTGAGATCAGTCGTCTGTTGAGTTCAGGAAGAAACGAGTGGATAGATCATAAACTATGATTGTGCAGTTATAGGAGTTTTGTTAACCATGAAGGTAGAAATGTGTGTCTTCATTTTTCAGCTAACTACAAAGAAAGTGGTGGGAATAGATGGAGGAGTTCAAATGCTTTCATTAAAAACTATTTTAAAGCTGGAGACAGTAACTGTGTACATCAATGTGGTTTCAGGTTCAACATGTTTAAAGGGTTAACTTTTTATAGGATTGTTAAGTTATTACCTGACACTGTGATCAAATAAGGTATGACAGATTGAGTATTAGGAAAGAAACCAACTGAGATGAAGGCTCAAAATAATCCTTAACACTATACATGAAAGAGCTTTTGGATGAAAACACAGGAAAGACAAAATGTCACATTTCTAAGTGGAAATAATTCACATTTTGATCTTTGTTTCACTCGAGGAACCTTCATTCACAGAGAGTCTTTTACATGATTTCCCCAAACTCTTTTAAAAGCAGAGATTAGAAATGTTAGAAATTTACTGTCAGCTTTTAAACTTTTCTTCAAAATTATTCACGGAAAAAAAAAACAAATATGACATGATTTGCAGATTTGTACTTTTAGTTAACAGAGTGAGACTTAATGAATTCATCACTGATTTCAGTAGAGTTTGAGATTCATGATGTGAATTTTATACTTTTTGAAGACTGATTGCTGCAATGCTTCATTTGTTTCAAATACATTTTATCTCATCGAGGATTTAATCTTCCTGTAGGCTCATCGATTTTAAGAGTTTTCAAACCTTTAACGTCCCTCTCAGTCACTGTTTAACTAAAAGTTGCATCAACAATCTTTCGAGCCAAAGTCAAACATCTGTTTACGTGAAAGAAACTTTATAACCTAAAACTCTGGTTTTGTGGTATGCTGCTTTTTTTTTTTTAGGATTTTCAAACAACTGGAACATTTAGTGGTTAAACCAACCTCATCAGTTCTTCACTGATGATGCTCTCCTAAAGAGAAATGAATCAGAAATGTGAGTTTCTGTTAAATCTCAGCTTTGTTCCTCTGAATCAAACTGATAAAGGTTGAACATTGTATGCTGTGTTTTTGTTGTTGTTGAATATGATGATTTGAAGAAGTTTAAGAAGCGTGATTTAAAGTTTTACTGACATCCTGTTCAAATCAAATGCACGTATACACACTCAACTACTCGTTCACTGGTTTCCTGTTTTCAAAACTCTGATTACAGTGCTCGTTAACATGTGCGTAACTCTTACATCCTGAAAGCAACACTTTTATTTATTTTAAAAATCACCATGATACAAGGCCAGGCTCCGATGAGTCTGTCTACAGTCTGCGAGGTTTTTACTTCTTTTTATGTCACATACAATCATTCATAGTTTGGTTATATTTCCAGTTTGCAAGAATCCACTAAATGCTTGAGTCATTCCACTGGATTAATGTCATTTGCAAAAAAATGTTTTATTGAATAGACGTTGCACTTTAAACACACGAGACTCCGGTGCAACAAATCACAAATCAAGAGCAGACAAAAAAAAAACAAAGACAGGAAATACAAAAAAACATTAGAGAGCACAAAACCACAACAGAGGATCTCACAATGTGCTGATGGCGAAGAGAAAAGTTGCGAGCAGATTCAGCATGTCTAAAGGAAATGAGCCACTTGCAGCACTTGTAGGGCAATCGTCCTGAAACAAGAGGGGAGACAGAGCGGCGTCAGAGAGTGGTGTCTCCTCAGGAAAGAGTGAAGAAGCAGATGTATTAGGCAGAGAAGAGAAGAAGCAGGTGGGCTGGTCTGCGAGCTTGTCAGCGTGCGCGTCGACCCAGCTGCTGATGTAGAGAGTTTGTGCACAGGTGCAGTCCCACAAGTTACCTGACAGATGCACAACTTTCAGGTTTCTTAACGGCTCCAAAGTCCCTTTCTCCACTGCTCTCAGCTGGTTGAACCTCAAACTCAACTTCTGGAGGTTTGTGAGTCCTTTAAAAACATCTGACCCCAGGCGATCTAACCTGTTCCCGTCCAAGTTGAGTTCTGTCAGATTTGAAAGCCCGACGAAGACCTGAGCGGGTAAACGACTCAGGCTGTTGTTCTTTAACAGAAGCCTGCGGAGGTTTTGGAGGCGAGAAAAGCCGTTGAGAGAGACGCAGTGGAGTTGATTGTAGCTGAGTGTGAGCTCTTTGAGGCGAGTCAGCCCCGAGAAGTCATCAGGAGACAGCTCGGAAATTCGGTTGTTGTCCAGGTCGAGGGTTGCTAGATTAGTCAGATTGAGAAACAGGCTCGCGGGAAGGTTAAGTATTTGGTTTTCATTTAGTTTGAGCTCTTTCAGGCTGACCAGGTCTCTGAACTGGTCCTGGTGCAATGAGGAGAGAGAGTTACCAGAGAGACTGAGTGAAGATACTTTCACCAAACCGCGAAACACAGATGGATGAAGAGAGCTGATGTGGTTGTAATCCAGGTGTATCTCCTTTAGATTTCTAATCTTGTGGAACAGACCTTTGGGAAGGTGCCTCAGAGAGTTGTTCTCTATGTACAGGAGCTTTAGAGACTTCAGCTTGCCGAGCAGAGCGTGGTCAAGTTTGAGGATTTGGTTGTTTGAAAGCTGTAGCTCGTTGAGTTTGGCTAGTGAATCAAATACCCCGACAGGCATGGCATTAATCTCATTGGCTTCGAGCTGCAGCTCCTGCAGGTTCTTTAAGTGACTAAAAACGTCCAGAGGAAGAGATTTCAGTCTGTTTTTGTACAAATCAAGTGACTCAAGGCTGAACAGGTCGATGAAGAGTAGAGGGGGAAGGGAGTCAATGAGGTTGACACTGAGGTCCAGCACACGCAGACCGCTCAGACCTCTCAGCGACCCCTCAGACAGAGTGCTCATCTTGTTGTAGCTCAAGTCTAGATGAAGCAACGAGCTCAGCGAGGAGAAGCAATCCTCTGGAAGGCCGGTGAGGTGGTTCTTCTGAAGATTCAACCCTCTGAGCTCACTCACGTCCCTCAGTGCCTCAGCGGGAACAGTGACCAGCCCGTTATCACTCAGGTCAAGGTGTTGGAGCCCCGTGGCTCCTCTGAAGCTGCCCACGCCCACGTTTGTGATTCTGTTTCCAGACAGAATCAACTTCTCCAGGAGTGCAGAGTCCTTGAACACACCGTCGTCTATCCTTGTTATATTATTATGACTAAGGTAGATTTCAGTAAGGTTGAAGGCTCCTTCCAAATCCCCAGCCTGTAACGTTTGAATCCGGTTAAAGTTCATAGTTAGTGTCCTCAGACTTTCTAATCCATGTAGGACGCCAGCTGTTAGATGTTCAATGAGGTTCTCACTCAGGTCCAGTATGCTGAGAGCAGAGCAGTTCATGAACTGATCACGGAGTAGAACGTTGATGTTATTGTTTCGCAGGAGGAGCTTAGAGAGCTTCTTCATAGGGGGCCAAACTTGGTAGAGGGACAGAGACCCATTCAGCTGGTTCTCAGTCAAGTCCAGGACCTAAAGAACATCCAGGACACAGAGTGGGTGAAAATAATTATTTAACAGAGAAAAAAAACGAATTGTAGGTGTTAGATAATACATCAGGTCTGACTGCTTGATTTGGTTTTAAGCAGCAACTTTCAACAACTAATCAGGGTAATCTGTTGTAGTTTTCATTTTTGTGCCCTGTTTTTGTTCAACAATAAAGGTCCCGGCCAAGAAATAGTAATTTTTTAAACTAATAAATCAGATGTGTGTTGATTTTTAAGATTTGGATGCGCTTGTAGGAAGATTTTGTTACTTTTTCAAAGCCAGACCCTTTTTTTCCGTGTGTCTCCATAAGCATTCGTTTAGAAATGCTTATTATCTGCGTCGCCAGCAAGATAACTTAAAGCCTCTGTGAGGTACTTTTGTGTTTGTTTTGATTTTGGCGCCCCCTGTGGACAAAGCAGTACTTCTCATCTGTTTGCTCATTTTTGCTTTTTCACATTTTGTCCTGTACTTGCATAGGGAGGTTTTTTTCTACAAAAATGTATCAATCACTTTGAATCTTTGCGATCGAAAAGGAAAAAAAAAAAGAAGCTGCATCTTCATCGTGCTGCAGATTGTCTCGCCTGACACCTGTGGTAGAATAATAAGTCTTGTAGCTGATGGCCTTGTTTGCTTTTGTCGCTGAAATAGAGGTTTCATAACCAGTTACTACCTCCCCATGGAAAAAAAATATTTACAACCTCTAGCCAAAATGACAAACCGTGTGAAACCAGCAGCACGGTTCTAAAAAGTTTGACTCATCACTTTCTGAAGGATATCACCAGTAAACACTTAACAATATGGACATTTTGAGTTATAGGACTTTCCTCTAATATGCTAAAGTTCTGCTTCAGGTTGCTGCATACTTTTCATTACCTGTAGATTCTGCAGCCTATGCCAGGGTATTTCCTCTATCCCATTGTATGCAACAAATAGCTGCTCTGTGTCATCTGGGAGATCAGGGATCTGGTTCAGTCCACTTGCATGACCACATTCGACAGTGGTCAGATTGTGGAGACATTGGCAGGTAGGGGGGCAGAGGTTGGAGGCCCACGCCAGGACACTCAGCGATGACAGAATCAGGGCCGCCAGCATGTTCAGCTACAGCAGAAAACAAAACATGCAGCACAGGAGTGAACAAATACTACTTTATGTTTTAAACTACAGAAAGTTTAACATCTTAGGTGACTGTATCCAATCACAAGTTCACTTTACACTTTCTGTATTTCCACAGGGATCATCAATTCTTTCTTTTTTTTATGAATACTGTGATTATTTTTTCTTTCCATGTCATATTTCTTGAACTGTCATAATTAGTGAAGTGGTTATAAAGGCCTTGATCTAGTTATGTAAATAAAAAGAGTAATTGGGGAGCTGGTTTTGCTCAGTAGAGCAGATGTCCAGTTTACGGAGAGGCTACAGTCCTAGTCACACTGGTCGCAGGTCCGACTTCCAAACCTGGCACTGTTTAGTGCATTTCATCCTCCACTTTTTCTCCCCACATTTCCTGTCCCTCTTAAGCTTTCCTATCTGCAATGTGCAAATTGCAACACCTTTGAAGAAATGCATTTATAAGAAATTGTTAAAAATATAACTTAAATCCCTTCTGCATTTATATTTTTTATTTGCTCAAGTCTAAAAGCGTCCATTCAGTTAATCATTTCTCTTAGTTTGACTACTCTAATAAGTTCTGAAGTGATCTTACCTCTGATGAAAAGTCAAAGCTTTAAGTGGTGTGTCGTTGTCCCTGCTGAGATTGCAGACCGTCTTTGTACTTTGCTGTAGAAGTCGCTCAGCGAGATGCATTTATGTGTTGCAGAGGAAGATGTGGTTATGGAGTAGTTTTTCTGAGAAAGCAGACAGAAACAGAGATTGATGGCACCAATGTGGTTACAGGTCCGACAAAACCATCCTCCAGAACCCACAACTGCACGGCACAGGGTTTTTTTTAAATCAAGCATGAAGACACTAAATCTCTCACCTTGCAAACCACATCAGTAAATTTATATTTAAATTAAGACTCTGAAAAGAAAAACACACATCAATACATTTCAGCCAAACTGAAATTGACTGACTATAGAAATACATGTGGAGACAGTGGTTTGTAAACTTAAGTTAAAAAAGGGGGTTTCTGATAAGAGAGATATAGCACTCACCAAACCAGATCAAAGCACTGCAAACAGCGAACCTGTCAACAACTGAAGTTCTCCTGACCTGTCTAACCAGAAAGGATGTAAAGACATGAAGCAGATGTCACAGCAGACTTGTTGCACTCTTCTTCTTTGGTTAAACCTTGAGATGCTCACACCTCCACATGAAACCTTTTTGCTGACTTGTTGGGTAAAGTGAGGTTGTTCATTTAAGCAAACTCCACTGCTGCAATCTGTGTGTTCCCTGAAACCAGTAAATAAACACAATAATTTAAAGACTGTGTTTTTTATTCACCACAATAAAGACTGACCTCAATGCACCATTTTTTATACATCAGGAAACTTTCCATTTGTTGGTTGAAGATAATAAAACAGTCTGATACATTTGTTTTCAGCAGAAACACCACAGATAGAAACCGTTTGTATAAAACTAAAACAATCAAAGTGGAAATCATTTATTGGATGTTTTCAAAAACATAGAGGGGAGGAACACACAAAGTCGTCTTTGAGTCACATATTAAATATAAAGCATCTAAGACAGAACAAACTGGCCAGTCTGACCGGGAGCTTGAGGCACGACTGGCCGATTTCACCTTTTCACTAATACTGTCCAATACACTAAACTGCAGAGAAACAATGTTTAACTCATAGTGGTTTTAAATTAGGAGACAATTCATCAGATTTTGTCGGGCTCTCTCTGGAGACAAAGAAGACTTTATAGATAAAAACCCTTTTTTTCAGGGAGGTGTGAAATTTGCGCACATCTCCAAAAAAACTCACTGGCCCTTACAGTGGCTGGGGGCTGGAGGGGGGATGGGGGTTGTTGTGTCACTCAGTCCCGTAGGAGGTGGAGAATGGGCAGGAGTCAGATTTGGGTTCACAGATGGCAACTTTAAGTATTGTATGGATTGTTCAGGCAGATTAATCACAAGTACTGAGACATTTTGAAGAGTGAGGAGAAAGTGGTGCTTCACAGAGTTTGATAAAATTAGCTCCAATTCCAGAGCGGGTTACCTGCAGCACGCCTTACAGGGTTAGCATTGGCGTCATGACTCATTTAATGTATCACTCTAATAGTGATGACATTCAATGACTCGGTAGTGATTAATCTGGGATTAATGAAGTCGCCTGAATCTTAAATCGAAATGAAAGATGATTTCTCATGGCAGGCTGTGTATGAAGAAGGTGTTACGCTTCAAGGAAAGGGAAGTTTATTTATGGAGCACCTTTCAAAACAAGGCAATAAAAAGTGCTTTATAGACGACATGAGAATCATTAAGACAATATACAAATATAACACGATATTATCAATAAAATATAAGATGCTTTGGCAACACTTTTCTTTTTCGACTTCTATGCCATAAATACCTTTTAAAGTAAATAAAACACAACAAAAAGGAAATGAAAAGAAGGAAATATAAAAAAGCAGTATAAACGGACATAGTGAGATTCGACCAGAGGAAAAAGGACTCCCATACTTAAGAAGTGTAAACAATGTTTATATCCTCGATAGGAATGATTTGCAGTATCTCTCTCAGACATGAAGGATTTCAGATACTCCCTAAAAAGGATTGTAAATCGATATGTAGACTAATCTTTAGTGGTAAACTTGTTATTTGGTAAACTTCAATACAATAGTGGGAGTGAACCCCTGACAGCACAGGTTTTACTGCTCTGTCTCAGATGGTGTTGAGCAGTGAGCTGGTCACTATGGCAACAGTGATGGTTCCGGGCAGGTCGCTGTCACTGCGATCGCCCCTTCCCTTCAGGTGGAGCGTCTGCTGGAAGCTACCTTGCTCAGCCGGCATGGTCACCTGACCGAGGAAGGAGTCAATCAGCAGGTTGTGGTTGTAGAGCTGAAAAAAAAAAAAAGATGTGAGAAATAAAATTCACAGTTTGAATAGAAGAGAAGAATTCACATCTGTATACTAGTTTATGATGAGCCACCACACACACACACACACCTTGATGCTGATTGGCTGCTTGACCTTCTTCCTGTAGAAGAGCCCCTTGGTGTCAAAGGCGGGGCTCCGTGTGTCCTTACTGACCGGAGAGCGCACCTTCTGTCCTTCACAACTAATTATCACGTAGGGGTCCGACGCTAAAGAAACACATAAACACACAACAACTGAGAAAACATGATCCTGTGTGGGACGTGCAACTTTACTGTCAATTTATAAGTGCAAGTTTCAAGCAAACCTGATCTTCATTCTGACTCAGCTGTAGCATTGTTTTATGAAAAACCCATTTTTGTATATCAGAGGCTACAAGCTTAGACGACAACTAAACAAGGTCATATTGCAAAAAGTGTAACTAATCATTAGAGCAGATGTGGCTCTTGTAACTCAAAAGAAAATAGTATTTCTTTAAGAAATGTTTTCCATGTATAGGTTAAAAACAAACGGGTAAGATGGAAATAAAAAAGGTTCAGCGATGAGAGATTTTTTTTAAGCCTTACTAGTTTTTAACAACTGCAAAAACATGAATATGAGCCTTGTAGCTGCCACACAAGCCGGGTGTGACATCACTATGAAAGATGTGCAGCACCAGTTACTGACGTTACAAAGCTGCTGCTGCTGCTCCCTACTGGTAAAAACTGGTATTGCACTGGAGCTGCTTCAGCTGAAGCAGGTCAGAGTTTGTAGTTCAAGTGAAGAAAAGTGATCAAATTAAAAATTTAAAAAAATCATGCAAAATCACAAAAATTCAGAGAAATATAATATAACAGACTTTTATATTAATAAAATAAATCTTAATCTTAATTTAAGTCCAAAATCTTTTGTTGGTGTGAAAACCTAAAATATACCTCCATCAGAGTCTTGTCCTGCGAGTCCAGCAGCCCCCAGTACGTGGACCTGAGTGACCAGAGAGGGATAACCACACAAACCGCTCCAGCAGGTCTTTGGAGGCTTGTCTAGAGTTAGCTCTCTGAAGCACAGGGGGACAGAATGAGACAGGGAAAGGGATGTCTTGTTTTCACGTTATTCTGACTGCACATGAGCTGCAGTATCAACCCCAGTGCTGTCCTTTAAAATCTCTAAATTAAGAGTGAAGTAAGAGTTTGTTATATAGAGCTTTAATTCAAACTTGCTGCAGATCTGTATCACAAAAATATCTGAAGAATAAAAAGAAGCTAACAAACTGAAATTGAAATAACATGCATGACACTCCTCTCTTAAAACCGCCCTGAATTCTGGGTTTAAGAGTAATTCACAATGCTGAAAGTTAGCACAGGGAGAAGTAGGAGGCAGTCTAGATGCTTCCTGAGTCACTAAGACTTGTGCACAGCCTCTAATGCATACTGGTTTATCAGAGATTTATGTAGAATTTAAATTCAAGCTTGTCTGTTTTTAAATAGCACTTCCCATTTTCAACTTGAATATTACAGTATATCCAATGACTCTGATGAACATAAACTCCAGAAACAGACACAACTGCATTAAAACATCCCAGGGTTTTCTTACTTGCAGTTGGACCGCACGTCGGTGAAGATGCGGAGCAGGAATTCTCCCTCCAGACCGGGGTCAAAGGTTGTGGGTATGATGACGTACCTCCCCTCTTTCAGCTCGATCCGAACAGACACAGACCTCGAGTTGATGTAGGTGCTCCCACCAACCTTCTCCTGGGTAGCATGCATACGGTAAGTCCTGTTTAACTCCACCTGAAAAACAAAAGAGACAGCAGCTGTGTTTCACTGTCCTCAGGACATTACATCTCCCTCTGCGACCTCCAAGCTCTGACTTATACAAATACTTAATAAAACAGCCTTCTACATAAAGATTGTAAGATTCTGTTTACACGTAGAGCTGAAGGATTCTGTGAGAACATCAATGACTGTCTTTGAAACACACTGAACTGACCCTGTGTATATCAAAGCCAATAGCCAGGTTTTCCCCTCGTCCTTCTCTCAGGGACGCCCGGCGGTCCTTCTGCTGCAGACAGATCAATATCTCATCCTCTGGCTTCTTCACGTCAAACACGTACTACAAAACAGGGGAAACAAACATTTAATCATAATGGAGTTTGTTCCTTCTTTCAGAGGCGTCACTATTCAAGAGGAACACCAAATCCCATCATTCCTGATAACTGAGAGAAAACAACACCTGTGGGTTCTGGAGGAAAGATTGCTTGTTGTTGGTGCAGCCACCAGTTCGGTTGAGGAGCGTGTCGCCGTTGCGTATCCAGGAGCCTCGTATCACAGTCTCCTCCCAGGTCTTATGGAAACTCAGGTAGGACGTGTTGATGAGACGACACAGGATGAGGTCTGTGAAGTTGGCGATAAAGTCATCGAATGTCATCCTGGACGGAGGGAGAGAGAGAGAGGAAGAGGAGAATAAGTACGGTAAGATCAGAAGTATTTATGATGAAAGAGGAGGAATGAGGACTTCCACAAAGAGAGAGGGACGTTTAAATCTGGAGGATGTGATTAGAAGAATAAGCCGATTAATGAAAAAAGGTAACCCTTGAGGGGGGACGCCTACATACACTGATGATACAACTTCAGGTGCAAAGTCACCAAGCTCCACACGCAGGCACAGAGTGTCTGCCAACAGGGGGCAGTGTTGTTTAAAAACTCACCAGAATTCTCCATCGTCCTGCACAGTGACCCCGATCTTCTCTCTCTCACTGCTACTGACCTTCTTCCACTCCTCAGAGCTGCAAACAAGAGACGGCGAGTAATAATGTCTGAGTATAACAAATAAAGAAAGGCAGTAAAAAGTAACCGAGGTAACACCACATTTAAAAATTATTTTTAAAATCTATATGTTATATTTCCACATCACTACTGTCAGAATCAGTTCTTGTACTCCACTACATTTGTATTGTTGCTATGGTTACGAGTAACTTCAGAGATTGGAATTTGACTTAAAGGACATAAGGTGATGTCAAACCTTATTCAAATTTCAAAATCATTTTATAGTCTGTTCCCAAAAATGATCCCCGAGGACAAGAACAACTCTCCCTTTTTACGCTTTTTTTTTCCTGTTTAAATCTCCACCCCGGCCGCCACACTTCCTCTTCCTCACCCGTCGCTCCAGGGCCCGTTCCACTCTCTCTGTCCCCAGGGGTTTCTCATGCGGATCATGGTGAGCTTGTCTGATCTGAAGTAAGCCAGCAGGCCGTGGCCCAGCCTCACCCTGCGGACATCCGTCACTGCGTACGCGTGACCCTTCACCAGACCGCAGTCCAGCCTCGCCTCCATGTCTGCTGCGGTTGTCGCCTGTAATGACGCAGCGAGTGGAAACCCACTTTCAGTCAGTCAGACTTCAAATCCTAAATCCATTCATTTATTGATTAAGCCACTGTGTTGTTGTTTTTTGTGTCCTTCCTCACCCGGATGGAGCAGCTGATGAGGCCCTCTCTGTTGTGGACTTTCAGGACTCGCTCAAACAGCTCGTCTCGTTTCTCTTGATCATCTTTGAATCCTTTCTCCACCAGGTCCAGGGGCTCTGATACACCCCCGGTGAAATCCACAAGAGCATCCGCAGTGTTGCCCCCATCGAGCGCCTCGTAGCATCCGCACATCCTAGAACCACACAAAATATTGATTTCGGCTTACGTTCAAAGATCTTAAATAATACATATCACATTCTTCACATGTAAGAAAGTTCTTCTGCAGATAAAAGTGATGACATGAGCACATTTGAGAAATAGTCTGTTCATTAATAGGTCATAATATAAACCTCTATTTGTTGGGGTAAACTCCATCTATGACTTGTATTTTGCATATAAAAATGTGTAAGTGACATTGAATTAACATTGAACCATTATGAAATGAATGTCTAATAAAGGCGATGTAATGATGTATGTTCTTGTTAGTTTGCCTCGTGGGACTTTTTAGTCTTTATGCAAAGTCTGTATCACCCCGAAGAAGCATGACATCACCGCCTGTTTGAATCCCATAAAGAGGTGGGAGGAGTGAGGAACCAGTATGGATTAGAAAAACAGCTGCCGTTTGCTGCGATGACGCTGAAATGTTTACACACCTCCGGGGTGTTAAGTGTCTGCTGTTTGAACTACATTAAGCAATCATCCACTCATACTACACAGTTTCAAAACCAGTAGAATAAGCCGAAAGTTTCTTACATACACTATTTATAGAGAGGCCCATTTTCTATTTAACAAAGTAATTAGATCAATATGAAGATGTTTAAACATTTAAATAAGGTCAAAATATTTAGACTTTCAGTCCCTAATATGTTCCATGTGATCATATATTTGATCCTACATGTTGGGCTGCTGTGGCTCAGATGTGAAGTGGGTCCTCTTATCATATGTCGGGCAGTTCAGTCCCTGGCTGCTTGAGTATGTGGGGTCCTCAGGAGAGATACTAAACCTCAACTTGCTCCTGAAGGTACCGCATTTTGTGTGTGATTGTGTAGAGTGTCAGACCTGTCACTGTGAATGTACATGTACAGATTTAACTTAACTTAAATGATCATCCACGCACACTTTTTAAAGTAAATACTGTAAAAACGACCTCATGTTTACTTCAGCATCTTTTGCACTACTCACCACGGCACTATTATCTTATTTAGTCTTGTAAATATTAGTCTTTGCTTATTTGTTTATTTTTGTGTTTATTGTTGATATTTAATGTTATACCTTTGCACAAAGAGACTGGGGGCTGCACAGTTTACAGAAGTTAAATTCCTTGTGTGTTTAAGCATAAATGGCCAATAAAGCTGTGGCATGAAGTGCAAAGCTGTTTGAGGTAGACTAGAAGGTTCTGCATGGAGCCAGTTTACTCTAAACATTTTGATGAAATCTGCATTTCATATCCCTTCTCCACCTCTCTCTAATCTTGTGCTAAATTCATGTTTTCTCAGGTTTGCTTGAAACTTGCACTTCTACTTTACAGTGAAGTTGGATGTCTCAAACAGGATCATGTTTACTCAAGTGTTGTGTGTTTATGTGTTTCTTAAGCGTCGGACCCCTATGTGATAAATTGCAAAAGAAAAAAAAGGCTCATTGGTTTAAAAGCACTTAACTTTCTGTCATAGTGAAAAAAGAAGATGAACATGTTATGAATGAATGATTTTATTTCAAACCCAAAATTTAAAATAAGATAAACAAAATAAAAAAAGACAAAAGTAACAGTGTCTGAAAAGGAGTAGGAAGAAGTAAAACTTATATATCTCTACCCGTATGTTACATTTCTTCTGTTAGTTTATAAATTATTTACAACAAATATACAAACTTATCCCCAGTTCATTTACCCCATAAAATAAATAACAATCCTAATATCCACCCAGTGTTACAAAATATAAAGGAATACCCCTAAAATAACTTTCCCTCTTCCATATACCCGTCTAAAATATATTTTTTGTATATTTTTCTGAATTTTATAATATTTGTGGTGTGTTTCAGCTCTTCACCCAACCCGTTCCACAATCCACCCCGTACCCCGACTAAATGACAAGATGACACACACAAAAACACACACTCATGTAGGAATGTATTATGTGCTTACTTGGCGTACGCCTTCTCAACAAGTGCGCTCCAGAACTCGTTGCTGTCATTTGAGTGGCAGTACACGAGCTCTCCATTCGCTGTGGGCAGCCGGTCATCAATCACCACATCCACCCACTCGCCGAACCGCCAAAACCGGAAGTGGAAAATCCCGGCGTAGGACTGAGGTTTGTCTTCGTCCCACTCCTGGTCCTTCCAGTCAGGAATAACCTGGGGGACACACACACACACACACACACACACACACACACACACACACACACACAGAATACATGAGGCTGGTCATCATCTTGTCATTTAGTTGAATCCAGAATGAAGAGTAAAAACAAAGAAGGCGGACTTTGAGTTATCTGTAGAAAAGGCAAATTAAAGCGATCCCTTTGTGATTTTTACTTCCTGGAAATAGTTTTTTTTTTTTAAAAGGAACACACACCTGTTTGTAGTTTCAAGTTAAAAAACATCACCTTATCAACTTGTTTTCCCTTAATTAACCTTCCTCGTCTATAATTAACACGAGACACTGAGAAAGTTTTTAACAAGGGAATGCCATCCACCCATATCCTGAGCTAAGATCCCAGCAGACAACACCTTAACACCGTCATCCACCAACACACACACACACACACACACACACACACACACACACACACACACACACACACACACACACACACACACACACACACACACACACACACACACACACACACACACACACACACACACACACACACACACACACACACACACACACACACACACACACACACACACACACACACACACACACACACACACTTCAACAATCCTCACTGAAGTACATGATATAAATAAATAACTGATCCATTGAGCCAAAACCAGTCGAGCTCCCAGAAGCCCTCAGGAACCTCCCAGAGTTCCCTCTCGTACGTCATCAGTGCCTCCTGTTGCCTAGCACCCTCACACATCACCCACCTCCTTAACGCCTTAAAAAAAAAAAAAGCTTTGAGTATTTTCATTTCATATTCAGACATTTCAAACCTGATCCACAGAATTCAGAGATGAGGAGATGTGACAAGTTTTTTTGTTTTTTTTTGTTTCCGACTGGATAACATCAAGTATACACAGTTCAAAGTGTGACTGATGTTTACATCTCCTCCTTCCTGAATTGCATATTCTAAACACTTTGGTGCAGATTCAACACGTGCCAGGCTTTACAGGATGGAAAAGAGTGCAGCAGAAGATAAACAACTGCTCTGACTGCTGCTGTTTTCACATTGATTTCATCTACCAATGCTTTCCACCACCCTCCCTTACTTTTGGTGTACAATCAATGCACCCTGACAGATCTACCCTGTGGGCAGGATGGGGGATGGGGAGGTTGGGGACAAAGTGAAAAACTGCTTCACTGTGATGGAAATAGTTGGAAAGGGGAGGAGAGACAGGATGTGAACCTATGAGGAAAGATAGAGAGAGAGAGAGAGAGAGAGAGAGAGAGAGGGTATATGAGAAACTCTATCAGAGCTCCATCCATCACAGCATCCATCCACACACAGGCAGGCCTGCCCTCTCCTTCACCCAGGATTATCTCCTCAAAGTCAGACATGGACAATGCTCCTGCCAACGCAATTGTGCTGGAATTTACAGAAGACCCCGCGCTGACCGAGGTGAGGCTCTCACTTTGAAATGATAACACCTCAGCTACGAGATAGTGCCTATAATTTCTGCTATTGCAATTTTTTTTTTTTTTTGAGAAATAACATTTTTTTTTAATCAAATATTATACCCTATTTTCTGAAATCAGAAGGTAAAAAACTTGAAAAAAAAGGTGAAATGGAGCACTTTAATACACGTTAAAATTAGCAAGGATCAATGTTGCAATTTCTGATTTCTCATGATGTGAGACATACTGTAGGAAACTTTTATTTAATGTTACAAAGCCGCATTTTAAAAAATGTTTCATCTAAAAAAAAAAAATCAATTTAACTGCAACTTTTTCAGCAACCTCAGAAGTCTGCAGGACCTTCCCATATATAAACTTTTAATCGCCTTGTAATGGACCGCCTTGTAAAGTTTTGAATGGTGCTTTGATGTCCCTGGTGCACTGATCAATATCTCTACTCATCAGAGGAGTTATAACACGGAGTAAAAGCCTGGCACTCTGCCTAAAAACGTTTTTCTTTCCGTCTGATGTAACCGTCTGTCTGGCAGCGTCGGTGGAGGTCATCAGCTTTTGTGTCATCACATGTTTATATGTAAATGAACTCTGCAGAAAGAAGTGTGTTTCAGTGCAACATTGATAAGCCGATGATTAATATGTGAATAAAAGCAGAACTTATTAGAAAAAGGTTTTTTGACGGCAAATTACCAGAAATCTGCCTGAACCAGCCTCTGAAACATGTTCTTCTTCTACTATTCTGAGTTATTTCATTAAGTTATTTATTAAGAATCTGTAGGTTTTTAAATGTTGGACTGATACAACAAGAGGTCAAAAAAGCTCCAGCAACACGTGCAGTATAAAGAAAACCCTACTGTACTAATAAGAGACGATACCACATTGTCTTTGTTATTATTTGATTATTTGGTGGAAAGAAAATAATTGAGCTTTTTCTTCTCATTACATTACTTCTCATTGTTTCTGACTGGTGAAAGCACCAGAAAAGATTCTCAGGCTCTGTTGTGTTGTGAAAGCCTTTAGAAAGTTTTCTGACATTATATAAACAAAATAATTATTTGTTGACTCCAGATAATAATCATCAGATTAACGGATAATGGACGTAATTGCTGGTTGTTTCCATACTTCCATTCTCAAACAGTTTGTGTCTTCCTTTAAAAATGGACAATAACGAGTTTGTGTAACACCAAAATGTTTTCAGATCATATTCTAGAAAATGTTTAAATTATTAAAAATCAAACATACTGGGGCGTGATAGCCTAGTGGTTATTACGCACGCCCCATGTACAAAGGCAATAGGCCTCAGCGCAGCGGCTGTGGGTTCAAATCCCACCTCAGCCCTTTGCTGTATGTCATCCCCCCTCTCTCTCTACTCGTCCATTTCCTGTCTCTATTCAGCTTTCCTAATGAAGGCAAAAAGGTGCAAAGATGTGGGGTTAAAGAATGAGAGGTATGTTAAGCAGAAGCAGAATTAGAGTTTATTTTTGAACGTCAATGAAAAATTAAAGTCCTTGAACTGAACATAATTTGAAAACTGTTGGCAGAGGGGCTCTCTTCTCCTCTGTCGCCCCCCGGTGGTGGAATGAACTTCCAAACTCCATTGGATCTGCAGAGTCCCTCTGCACCTTTAAGAAAAAGCTGAAGACCCAGCTCTTTCATGAATACCTACTAACTTAATGATGATGGTCTCCATATTATTGATGATGATGATGGTAATGACGATGGTTTTTGTTTGATAACGACGACTTATAAGATGGTTTCTATACTGATTAGAGCTCTCAAGAACTGCCCTCAATGTTGTGCTTTGCCTCTGGTCACTTCCTGTCAGCACCTGTGTGTCCAATCAGACTCAAAGCTGATCGTTTGCTCTTACTGACATTGTTCCCTTTTTTCCAGATCCTTGCTTGTGTTGTTCTTACTCTCTGATGTACGTCGCTTTGGATAAAAGCGTCTGCTCAGTGAATTGTAGAATTGTAGAATTGTAGGGGCTTCAAGAGTCTCTTTTGTCTTTAAATTGTGTCTTCTTCTTCTTCTCCAAAATGTTTTTTTGGCTTCATCTTCTGTCATCTGTTCTTCTTCAATCCTTCTCTTTTTCCATGTCATTGATTGCCTCCCACGTGTCGTTTTATCTCCTCTGTAGATGATGCGTCTCCGCGTGTCGTCTTTGCAGAAAACGGGGCAGAAGCGTCAGGACGGCGAGCGTCTCCTTCTCCCTCATGAGTTCGTGTATCGGCTGGATTTCAACAATCAGGAGCTGAACTTCTCACGCTGGTACTTCTCCTTAACCGGCCACGGTCGCGTCACCATCACAGGCATTTGCCAACTCTGGACCCCCGACCTCACCAACCTGATGACCCGCCAGCTACTGGAGCCCATCGGAACATTTTGGCGGAACGCTAACGACCCCGAGGATTCCCCGCTCAAATGGCTGGAGGCGGATATGCTGGAGTTCGGCGAAAGGATTGCTGAGCTGGCAAAGGTCAGGAAGGTTATGTACTTCCTGTTGGCTTTGAAGGATGGAGCGGAGGCAGCCAATCTTAGCTGCTCCCTGGAGTTCACTCCAGAGAAATGACTTTTTTACTTCTTGTCAGTAGAATCCATGTAGAGTGCAATATTTTGTTCAATCTTTGACCTTTAAAAGCCTCAAACTAGAGCTGAGTGAGTCAAAGAAAAATCCAAATTCACTCAGATATCAAAGTCATAGTCACAAATCTGCAAACTTTATACAAATTTCATGATTGTTGGCTTTAAAAGTTTAGCACAAATAGTATGTTTTTAATTTCCCCTATATGAGCTCGGTCAAAGTTTTTGAAGGACTTCTGGCACACGAGCTTTGAAGAAAGTATTTCTCACAAAACAGGGCACACTTTTTAAGTTAAGACCACACAGTCCTGAGATAGAACAAATATGAACGCGCTTCATTTAGTCTTTGTTTAAAAGTAAAAAAAGTAAAAGTAAAGTTTTGGTTCCTGGTGCTCCTCAGAAGATCAAAATCTTAAAATCAACAACAGAACAAATGTTAAGGATTGTATTAAAAGGTTTCCACTGACAAGAGTTTTCTTCACATGATATAAAACAAATGAGTAAGTTTTTTATAACTCATCACAAATTAAAATGTTGAATAAGATCACCTTTTGAATACAAAAACTTTGAACTACAATCCAAATATTCCTCTTGTAAATAAATCATCCCTTCACCGCTCAGCTGGATATTGTGATGAAACGTGTGTTTAAAGAGTGACTTGTTCTTAGAGCTGTTGTTTCCGTCGATGTTGTTGTGTTTTGTTTAGGAGTTCTTTTCATCCCTCATCGAGTATCAGATAGATGCAGAACGAGTGGCTGTGAGTGGAATATCAAATATTCACGTTGCATGACTGTCGGCCTGACACAAAACAGAGATCAATGGAGTGACATCTATTAAATATCGACTGAAAGCTGCCTGTGTGTTCTCATTTTAATCGGTGGATAGAGGGAGAGGAAAGGGGGGGCAGGGGGGCGATGGACAGAGGTCTTTAAATATTACCCTATCAACCTCACAATTATGCTCTCATTTAAATAATGTATATAAGAATGAAGCATCTTAAGTTTATTTTGTGGTTAATGTGATTGATTTAAATTCATATATTTCTTCTTTTGTGTCTCTGAGCTGAACTGTTTTTCTAATTGAGTCAATGAACGTTTGATTTTCTCAGGTCTTTCTTACAAAGATCTTCATCTCAAAGGGGGGGGGGGGGGGCCTGATGATACAAAAAAACTAAAAATCTTCTTACAAACCTGAAAATGTTTTTTCTTTGTGACATTACAGAAGACAAAAAAACGATATTGATATTCTTAACCCCCAATGTTCAACAAATATAAGATCTAAATATTCCTTTCTTTATTTCTCTGAACGATGAAACATACAGTAACTCATAGTTCACATTTTGACCTCTGCTCTATGCTGTGATTAGTTTGGAGATTAGCAAAGGTGCTTTGAAATAGTTTCATGGATCAACTTACAAACAGAAAATATTTTAAGATGTATTTAAAAGTGGAAAACTTGTGAATCAGCTGTTTGTAATATTCTGTGACCTGACAGAGAGAATTTCATTTTCCAGTAGCAGAGTCGTTTTTGCTTCTCCACTGAGGAGAGTCAGAAAGGCAGCGCTGCATCACCACGGCAACAAACAGGTTTTACATCACTGCAAGTTTTGTTTACAATTAATAAAAAAAAAAAAAAAAGGGAAACTTTAATTCATAAATGAAAGCCTCAGATAAGCTACTAAGTGGTCACTTTGGTTTTGTCAAAATCTTTATCTGCTTGATGAATGTTGATTCAAAAGGATAAATGATGGAGCACTGGTTTAGCTCGGTTGGTTTAGCATGCGCCCAGTTTACAAAGGTTACAGTCCTCTGTGCAACCTCGGCCCTTTGATGGATTTGAGAGATTTCTACTCTCGCCTCTCCACATTTCCTGTCTCTCTTAAGTTGACCAATAAAGACTAAAAAAAATAAAATTTAAAAGATGAGTAACCAAATATTAACAGCTGAATTATGACCCTTGTGTAATAAATGGCAACACAAAATTAATGCAAATTGCAAAATCAGCACAAGACAGAAAACAGACACATCAGGTCTGTATCAGTGCTGAATACAAATCATTAAGAATTAATATTAGAAGCAATGAAAATGTGAGGACTACATCTTACAGAAGCACTTTTATACATTCAAAATTAAAAATGCATTTTAAGATGGAGTTTAAATCTGATCTAAAATGAGAGTAAGTCACGTTTAAAGAGACGGTCCTAAAGGATTGTGACTACAAGTCGTTTCAGGTTGGTCCAAAATAATGAGGTCATAACTGTCTTCAAATGAAGTGTCTGGTTTTCCTTCATCACACAAGAGGCCTAAGTGTTTAAGGACCAGTGTTTGTTTGTTTTTGGACCATCGACGGGTCTCACGACAACTGGATGCTCCACCGAGGCAACAACACCTAAAACGAGATGAAGTTTCCCTTCAGCAGATGGAAAACTGAGCGCTGCAGACGTCCTCGGAGAGCACAGCGGAGACGTGAGTAAACCGACAAGCGGAAAGACGCAGCGAGGAAGCACACGATGCACACCCACAGCCAGGACTCTTACAATGATGTCATGTTTTTTTTTAAATGTCTGAAGGAGCTTTAAGTCTCACAGGTTTGATCTGACAAACACAGAAAAAAACATGTTCTGCAGACGTGCTTTAGGGTAAGGAAGAGAATCCACTGCACTTCTGTTCACACACTATGTGGGTAAAACAAGCCAGCCGTCAGGTCTACTATAGAAAATAAAAGTTTTATGCTGTCTAACTACTTATGGACTTTATCTTGTAAAAGAAGTACCAATCAGAAGTTTGATGTCAGGCTATTAAAACAGATGAAACTCTCAATTTTCTTTATATCAAAACTTTATAACATGATTGATTGAAAAAAAGTTAAATACTTATATAAATCTGATTAATAAAAGGTTTAATATTTATCATCAACTGTCTGAAATGTACAGAGGAAGCTGTCTCCTCTCTGAAAAACTGAGCTGTTAATGAAGCTAACTGATGCCACCTAATGGATTAAATTATTTTTTAAAGCAGAGTCATCTAACTCAAGTCCTGAGACATTTTTCGATTAATTTCTAAAATTAAAAATATTACATTGGACTTATGTATGACTTGGACTTAAACTCATTCAGAATTAAATTAAGATATTTAAAACGTTAACTTTGAAGTTTTCTTGTCATGAAGTCACTATATTAAGATGATAATATTATTTGTTTAGGATGTAAAGTCCTACTCAGAGCTGTGTCAGAGCACATAAATGTTTGGTACTTGAATTATTATAAATGTTTTCTGTTATGAAAATTGTCCATGTTTTATAAATGCAACAACCCACCATATTTAGTGTCTGTGACCTGGTACAGCAGCAGTCTATAAAATACCAATAACATGAGGACCTGAAGGTCTGACACTGAAACTAATCAGCTGACAGGTTTCTTTCTTATTGTTTCAAGGCATGTCACTTTTCAGATGTTGCTGGTCGTGTAATCTAAAACAAACACACACCCAGTTGCACAAATCTGACAAATACACACCTACACACACAACCTCTTCAGCCGACCAAAGCACACACTCTAGACTAGAGGCTGTGCCTTTGACCTTTTCTATTGAAGTCTTTAACTGATGTCGTGCTCTGAGGAGTAGCCGGTTATTTATTGTTTCAGTAGATTCTGGATTGTTGAGTTTTTGTTTTGTTATTGTGAAGTCTGTTTTTGATGTTGTCTGATGTTTTGTTCGTTTTCCAGGTCTTCTGACAGATTCTTTTGGGGATATTAATATTGTCTTTTTTTAAGCCCGGAGAACAAAACCAACCAAACAATAAAAGAGGTTGAGATTACAGATTTGTCTGCGTGTCTTTGTCTCACCTTCTGCCATAGAGCTTCTCTGGAGGCCAGGCTGGAGCAAGCGGCGACAAACCAGCAGTTTCCCAGCTGGCCTTGGTTCAGGTCGTGTGCACTGATGCCGTTTACAAATAGATGGGGGTTGCTGCATAACTCCTGCAAGGAAGAAGAACATTTTAATTTGTAGTTAATCAGCATTTACTTTTTCTTACAATCTCAAATACAATATATTCCTTTTTACTTGACTCCAATGATTTACAAAAAAGAGGATTAGAGCGAAAATCCTTTGAAACGTTTGATGATCATCACATTCATGGAATAGTTTAAAACACAGATAACCAATTCTTTAAGTCAAAAGGTTTCAAACCCGGGTAAACATCTCATTTTCTCCCATTTTCAAAGTGAATTTATGAGCTGAGTTTTACAATTCTTCTCCCTCTTATAAACAGTTCTTTTCTAATGCCTACAATATCTGTGTTGTTTTTTTCCCTGGCCTATCTGCTGCTGCATAGAAGCAGTTCAATGATCAGCAAGCACAAGAGGTGGTCAATACTGGCCAGCTGCCAGGCGTGGATGATTGTGAAGTAGGGCGTGAGCGAGAGCACTCACTCAGCCATCCTTAGGTAAATACAGGGTCAAAAAAAAAACAACCTTATGTTGAGTTTAAAAAAAATAATCTCTTTTGAATGTTCAAAGCAAAACAAACCACACAGAGGTCGACTGACAGGACGGCAGCCAAATGATAGGACCGGGATAAACCAGAGACACACCCCAGAACACCACTAACTGTGTAAAGACCGACCTATAACAGGCTTATTGTACCCCACACTTATTAACATGTTACATCTCAAGAAGGACATACGACGTGCTAATCAGCTGCACTTTATTATTTCACAAATTGTCAGAAGATGTTTTTCAGAAGTCGCTGCAAAGAAAGGTTGTTTCTTCAGTATAGTGACATGACAAACGGACTGATGTATGTTATTGTTAACACGCCAGAAAGGATCCTAAATGCCCCTCGCCGTGCGGCCATGTAACTAAATTAGAGGTCACTATTTTAAGTTCACATACTGTAGCCACTTAAACATACAGTACACACACACACACACACACACACACACACACACACACACACACACACACACACACACACACACACACACACACACACACACACACACACACACACACACACACACACACACACACACACACACACACACACACACACACACACACACACACACACACACACACACACACACACACACACACACAGTGTAAAATGATGTCACTGAAAAAAAGAAAAACTAAAGTGTCTCTTTACTTTCTCTGTTAAAAATGTGTTTATGATTTATTAGAAACAACTCATCATGTTTGTATTTACTTGCTTTCATCCTCTCAGTGTAACCTCTTGTATGTATAGCACTCGTATGAATACAGCAGGTTTGAAGAGAAAACATTAGTTTGACCTGCTGCATACAGACATTTGTACATGATTTTTGCAGAATATTACAATGTGTTTCACTTTGACTTTCTGTCCTTCGATTTCACATCATTTCTTGGACTTTTAGAAACTTGAATTTGAAAACAAGTCGCTTTTTAGGTTTCACTTTGAGACTGATTGATTAGTTTAGGGGGAAACAATCAGAAGTTTCCTCTTTCTTCACTCCCTGGACGGATCAATAACATCGATCGATATGAAAGCTTTAAGTTTCCTGTTTAATTATTCAGCATCTGGGACCACCGCTGATTGACAACAAGAGCACGTTATAGTTTAGATTTAAGCTGTGTGTGCTTTTACACTGTATATATACTGAGGGAAGACAAACGTCTGCATGTCATGTTTGAACCAGACTTTCAGTAAAATGACTTTGAATGGGGAAAAAAAAGAACTGTAATTCTCAAATTAAAAAGTCTTGTCCTCATGTTAAACCAAAGCCCAACCATCCCATATCTCCTTTTAACACAGACAGAAACAACATTTTTCAGAATCACTACACTATTTGTTCTGATAAGAGGTTTAATAGATGACATTTCCTGTTTATAATCTATAAACTGGCCTGAACTGAGAAACATCATCAAAGTTCAATGGAAATCTGAGGATTTCAGGAAGGAAAACTTTAACAGAAAGACATTTTTAGGGGTCGCTGGTAGCCTCATGGTTATATTTGCACGCCTCATGTGAAGAGGCTGAAGTCATCGTCCCTTTAAGTAAAACAAAAATGTCTGATTGTCCTGCTCAGGTAGAAACATGTGAATCCGAGTATAAATCAAAACCATTATCTTGTGTGGTTCAATTGCGCCCACCGTGCAACCAGCCTGTTACAGTCGCTCCTGTGCTTGTAGCTTATTTCTTATTTGCAAACCCCAAACTTTTTAACTTAGTTAGCGTCTACTTAAATTTCTATTTTATTCTATATTCTCTATTTCCCACTTTATGTTGTGTTTGAGAGCTTCTGTCACGACCACATTTCCCCCCGGGATTAACAAAGTATTTCAGATTCTGATGAATCATGGCCGTGTGCAGCGGGAACATCTGCAGATAGAAGCTGAAAAGCTTTTAGACAATAACTCCATTATGAGCATCATATTTCCCATCATCCATCTCAAATCATCAAACAGTTGCAGTGATGGAAACTGCTGCAATGAACAACACCATTCACAAAAAGAACTGTGCAGCAACATGCAGTGGTTTTCAAAATGTTCTTCCAGTTTAATCAAACACCTCTGTGACATCCAGCAAGGTAAATGTTTATTCTAGACTGAGGCTATTTGTTAAGATGTTTCAGTTAATCATTTATCTATCATCACACTGTGACGTCTACTCGCTGAAAAATGATCAAGAGAATAAATAAAGTGAAAGAAAAACCTACAGTGGTGTTGTAATTATCACTTTAAGACTTTAAAATATGTTTCATGCTGTGGTGAGGGAGGCACTGTGACTTCAGTGTTTGATTATCTTTTCAGGAAGTTGCAGTTTTGTTTGCATTTTAACTACGAGCTTGCCTCTAAATATTTGTTTGGTGTTTGAATGTTGTGTCAAATGTTTGTTTCTTATTTAAAGATCTTTTTTTAGCTATTTTTGTCTTTATTGGATTGGACGGATGAAGAGAGACATGAAATGTTTTGAGGAGAGAGTGGGAGATGACATGCAGGGGACTTGAACCAACGGCCACTACAGTGAGGACTATAGCCTCTGTACATGTTTGTATCTTTTTATCTTGTCTTTAATTGTTATGTTGCAAATGGAGCCACTGATGCAAGACAAATATCAGACTTTGTTAAAAGTTCTATCAATCAATCAAAACTAAGTCAATTTACTATCACTCAGTAACCACTGGAAACATCTAAACGTGTTGTTAGGCTGCTGACATATTTGTTCAAAGAGCAGACAAAAACATAATCAAATACAGACAGACAGAAACATCTTCATGTGAGACAGAACTGGATTTTCAGTCGAGTTCATTCCATAAATTCCTCTTCGTCAATGTTACCTCTCCCCCTCTCTGTATTTGCATACTCTCCTTTGTACTTCTCTCATGACCACAATCCCACTTCTCTTTCTGACGACCTTTTTTTTCATCCATACTGAATATCCACAGTGAATCAACTCAATGTGGTGCAAAATCCTGACTTTTTTTTTTTACAATGACTCATCAATTTGTAATCTTAGTCTCACTTTGTTGTTGTTTATCTAATGTGAGTTGACTCTTTATCTTTGATTGAAGCCAACAGCTAAGGAAATAACTTTAATACACTTGTGTGAAGAGGACCATGTGGAGGATTTAGAAAATGAACAATGGAGACACTTTCCCTGAAATAGTTTTAAAGTCTCGCAAACCATTGAAGAAAACTTGTTTTTCTCTCACCTTCGGTCTTTTCCAGGTGACACTCCCGATGCGGTTGCTCTGGTAAAACAGCGACTGGTCAGTCGTTGGGAACAGAGGGTCTTCAAACAGGACTCCTTTCTGCTGGCACTGTTTCCTCAGTGCAGAGAAAGACTGGCCAACATATGAAACCACCATCCCCCTGCACACACACACACACACAGACACAGAGTAAGACTTGATCTTCTTTATTTCACTTCTCAGGATTTTTTAAAATATATTTGTACACAAAGGATGATGTGTTTTCTTTTCCTCCATGTCCTCCTGAAGGTGTTTATATTGTAGTTAGTTAAGGATTAGAACGAAGGATGTCCTTCCTCAACTCACACATACCATGCAAGTGCACGAACACACACACACACACACAAATGATAGTCAAATACACACTTGATAAGCTATCCCACCAGTCATTTTAACAGGATGACAAGCACAAACTCAGACGGTCATGTTTGACTAAAGCTTACCAGCAAAGCAAACACATGACGCAAGTTGAATGCCTCCGTTTGCATGTGTGTGCGTGTGTGTGTGTGTGTGTGTGTGTGTGTGTGTGTGTGTGTGTGTGTGAGAGTGCAGACCCATTAAGTGCCTGATCTGGTGACTTAAAAGAAGCTTCCTCTCTTTTAAAGAACTTAGACATCAACTGATGTAAACAGAGGAAACAGGGATGTCTTTTTAACATACACAACCATATGTTCAACAAATAAAGTTCTACTGTTAGAACTTTTTTTTTAATAATACTTAATCAGAGGGAGTAAGGAAGTCTGATTAGTAGCACAGTTTAGCTCAGCGGCTACATTACGGCTACAGCAAAGTGTTCAGCCCGTGATCAACTGTAACCCTCGGCCCTTTGTCGCTCGTCATTCCCCACTTTCCTACTCTATCCACTGACATATCCTCTGAATAAAGGCAAAAAAACCTGTTACCTTTTTATATCTTTTGGATCATGCACACCTGATGCATCAAAGAGGCTGTGTGAGTGATATTCTCTGAAATTATCTAAACTGAATTCTGTTTCTTTTTTAAATATAAGTACAGATTTGTCCAAAAATGTGGTTTGCTAAATCTCTGTTACATGAATTGATTATTTGAGCTGAAAGGGACTGAGGCTGTGGAGAGTGTAGGGTCCTTGACTGTGGACATACTAGAAGGAGATTTTCTCCACCTGTGAGTGAAGAGGTGGATTTCTACCTCAGGTGAATTTGCTGCTTTGAATGGCTGTAGTGAGAACTTCAGCGACTTCGTTAAGTAACGTCAAAAAGCCGGGGCCTCGGGGCAGCCGCTGAGGAGATGTTAGAGGTCAACTGTCCAAGGAAACGGCACGGGGGCAGGAAGGTTTTACAATCATCTGTCATGTGTGACAGTTTGTCACACTTGAAGATGATGTTGAACACTGCATTTTGTGTCAGGAAACACTAAATACATGAAAATGACAAGGTGAGCAAAGAGTCAAGACATACCACTTTGTCCACAGCGGTTGTTAAAATCTTACTTATTGTTCTTTCTCTGGCTGTTGCGGGGAAACAGGCTGGTTAGAAGAAACTGAGCTGACCAGACAACCAGCATGCCTGGGACATGACTCATGGTCAGATGGTAGAAGGGGGGGGGATGTGCTTCTTTCTTACATGTTAATAAAAACTAGATAAACTTGTATATTCTCAACATGTGCAGCAGTAATTGGCTCTTTTGATTTTAAATTAACAGCAGGCCTCGTTCACAGCGGATGTTATCGAACAAAACATGGAGATGTTACTAAAAACATTAACAATAGCTCTGTTATAATCAAGGGTGACATTTAGGTCTAAGCACAACACAACAGTGAACAATCAACAATCACTCTGGTTATATTCTGAATGTATTGTTGTTAAGGTAAGAGCAAAATAACTGTTATAGTCTCTGACACAGAGTTCTCCCGATCCTGAGTAATAAAAGAAATCTAATAATGTTGGTGATAAAACACTGAGTGGTGACATCCTGTAGTTTTACAGTCTCTGCCAGCAACACTCTGCTGTTGTGACATAATAATTGATACCAAGGTTATAATGGTTTGGGATTTGTAATTTGAGTATTTAATTTTTTTTGACTATTTGTTTTCAATTTCAGTTTTCATACATTTTTTAATGCTGTTAGTTTAGTTTCTAACGTTTAGTTTGAGGGTCCCCCTTCGATCCTCAGCTCCTGCAGGCACATGTCGATGCGTCCTTAGGGGAGACACTTGACCCCAGGTTGCTCCCGCTGCTTTGGCTGTGGCATATGAATAAGTATGAAAGGGATTAGTTAATACTGATGGGACACTTTACACAGCAGCCTCGGCCTTCAGTGTGTGAATGGGTAGGTGTGACCTTTATAGGATACAAGCTCAAGTCCATTCATAATTTCTAATTTGTGAAAATGCTGAGTTTTATTAAGATATTGTCTGTGTACATTAAACCCTTACCCTATAAATCATTGTATAAACAACAGAACAAATGTTGTAATTTCTGCTGTCAACGAGCTCATCCAAGATTGAAACTGACTTAACTGAGACAGATCTTAAAGATAGGCTGTGTGTCACTCACTATGTTTCTGTCAAAGACAAAAACTAAATATATTTACGCTATTATTTTATATTAGTTAGTTTTGTAAACACACAATACCGTTTCAGTTAGTTCTCTTTTTTTGGTAAAGCCTCGGTTTTTATTTTAGTTTCAGTTAAAGAAAATGAATTTAGCATTTTAGTTTTTGTTCTTTAACGATAATAAACTTGATTGATACGACTGTTTCAGGTAGTTTCACAACTTCCCTGTGTACATGAAAAGACATTTTTAAAACAGGATGAAAGTCTGACAGACTCAAAGCCTCCACAGACATAAACGTTAATGAGAGTCAACAGCTTGTGTGCTTGACAACATGGAAAATAGCTTCAAGCGCATTTGTCGAATGTGGTCGGGGTAAAAAGTTTAAGTTCTGACAGTCTTTGAGGTACAGGTTTGTCAGGTCCGATGAAGAGAGAAACAAAACTATTGAAAAGATGTAGAAATAAGAAAATGAGATATGGGCTATAAAATACCGTCAGCTGACAACTGAAAACTCACAGACGGTTTCTCCAATCAATAAAACATGTTTGACACAACAAGTTCTTCAACAACTGTGACATGCGGCTGCACAAAATGGAACAAAAAAGTCACATCTCTGCACTTTTATTAACAACCAGCTGCACAATGTCGACATGTTCAAACCCATTTGTGAAATAAAAAATAAAAAGTATTAAATAAAATGTTCCTTAAATAAAAGGAAATAAAGGAAAGGGCGCCTTTCCTGCATGACAAAAAACAAACAGATGTGTATTTTGTCATGCAGGCAGTTTTAGTGTCTCGCTCAAAGAGGGAGAGAGGATGAAGACGGACTGACAGTCAGAGGAGAAACAGACGATCAGGCAGCTGTGCTGAAGAAACACATAACATTATACATTTATTTATTATTATTTATATTTACTTTTTATTTTTATTAATATTATAGTTTTTTTTATCCTTTAACCACTTGTTTCTATTTCTTTTCCTGCTCTTACCTTCTTATTGCTGTTATCTTTTGATTTGCTTTTTATCTCTTTTAGTTTCTTAAATCTTTTTAAATCTTTGGTCCTCTTGGTCTCAGCTCGTGTTGTTGGGTTCTTATGATGGTTCTTATGATGGTTCTTATGATGGTTCTTGTGATGGTTCTTATGATGGTTCTTATGATGGTTCTTGTGATGGTTCTTATGATTGTGATGGTTCTTATGATGGTTCTTATGATGGTTCTTATGATGGTTCTTGTGATGGTTGGGTTATATATGTCTGTTGTGTATCGTGCACTTTGGGTTCTTTTCTGTTGAATTGTATTTAATTATTTTTAGTATTTTACATTTGTTATGTTCTTGCTGTTGTTTATGTTCTTCTGTGTTTGCTTTAGTTTGTTCTTGTTTGTCAAAGCACTTTGTAAACCTGTGTTTTTAAAAAGGTGCTATATAAATAAAGTTATCATTATTATTATATTTATCGCAACATAAACTATGTTGATATAAACGATTTAAAAAATATATCCATACATCTTAAAAACTCATTATGTTGCTGTAGTGTGACACAAACTGTTGAACATTGAGGAGGTCTGATGGTGTTGGGCTCTTTCGCTATGAGTCAGCAACTTGCAGAGTGACTGACACCCACAAACCAAGACGGATGCCACAGCATTTCCAGCACTTTCAGCACCATTAACCTCTAGATGTATGCATTTTTTATTATGTTAGTCACCACTACATAAATTATTGTAACTTAAAGCACTAACAAAACCATCCACAATAAGATCGAGTTGAATCTTTCACATAACTGGTTTAGCACCTTTTAAATCCCTAAATTACTCACCACTACTTCAGTTGTACTGATTGAAGAAAAAATGCATCATTTTATTATGTTTATGAGCCAAACACACTCAAACACACACAAGCTGTTTATACAGTATGAGCACAATGCTTTAAAGACAGGAAGCAATTTAAGTCACCTGTTCAAATCGGTCTGCTGTCAACACATGCATTTAAGTCCTATTTCTCATTTTCTGCAGCTTTTTACCAGATTAAGTGGTTTGTTTTTTTGTGTTTGAGTGTGCTCTGTTTATTATTGTCCCACACAGCTCACTTTAGATTGACCTCATATGTGATCGCATGAAAACATCTGACAAGTTGAATCTTCATAGACCACAAGTTTTATCTTAAGACACAGATGTTTGATTATGGCGCAAGCCCAGAAGTAATACCAGCCAAACATGGGTGTGGTCTCACATGGGCACCACCAGAAGACATGCCACAGCAGGCGACAAGAGAGAAACAGCCCATGCAGTGTGCAGATGTTGAAATATTACATTTGAGCCTTTAAGGTGATGTGTGACATATCTAATATTTAAAACATATGAGACCAGAATGCAGCTTTTCGAAACGGACTGCTTCCCCAAAATAAATTCAAGACAGAATAAGCAGAATAGCTTTTAAAGAGTGTGAAGCTAAACACATTACGTCAACATCGACAGGAAGTGGTAAAGTCCTCCTTCCAAATAAAATGCACGATGCAGCCCATTGTGAAAACACTGAATTAAAAATGTAAGCTACACATTCATCTTAACCCCAAACATCCGTGTCTTACCTTAGAGTTAAGTTGTCAGTGATGTTTTTCATTCATGACATTTTACTTTGTAATTTGTGGTAGCCTATTATTGCTATATCTCATAGATAAACAACGATCATAAAGTTTGCTAATATTATTTTGAAAGTGTTCCTCTAGGCATATGCTGGTTAAAAAGATGGTAACTTTTCTTTTTTTTACCAAGATTTTTCATCTTTCAAGTAAAGGAAGTGGATACGAAATGATGTCCTGTATAACCGTAGATCTTCTTATTTAATCTAAATTTAATCAACTTTCTGTCAAACATTATAAAAGTTTCAAACAGATCCCTCCACTTGCATCCCGTCAAAGTTGTGTATTCAAGTGTTTGAGCTTCAGTTGAACTCCACACCCGTTTAAAGCAGCTTGAAGTGACATTTCCTGAGAAACTTGAGATGGTTGAATGTGATGTTAGATCGTCACAGTGCACAGAAAGCGTAATTAACATTAATTAGTCTTTACCTGCAGATGTGTTTTAAGTGTCAGCTCCGTGGGTGGAACACGCGGCTGCTCTTTCTCTCGTATCTTCCCGGGAGGATGGTGTGTGTGTTTCTTTTTTTTATTCCCTCTCTCTTGTCAGGTCGCTGATGTGAGAAGCTTTCCAGTTGGAGTTTAGTTTACAACATCCAAAGGAAAACCACCCACACACACACACACACACACACAGGAGGAGCTCCAGTCCAGCCCCTCGGAACCGTCACCCCCCCTCCTCTCATCTGAAGAGCGAAACTCTGATGCCTTCACATGCGGCACGGAAATATTGGAATCTTCGATGTAAGCGAAACTCGACCAGTAAATAAACAATTCGGTAGGCTATAATTTATTCACAAGGAAATACACCGATTTACATTTTTCTTTTTTGTTGTTGTTGCAAGTATGTTTATTCAATATATCATTCAGTGACATTATAGTGGAATGATCAGGAATGTCATCACAACAGATTTTTAAAAATCGTCTAATCATCTTGTTGACTTTTTATCGGTTATTTAATTTATTTCATTATATGGCTTTGATTAATTACGACGGAGGATTAGGGCCACGTTAAAAAAAATAATAATAATTTCGAGATTAAAGTCGTAAATTTACGAGTTTATTCGTTTAAATTATTATTTTTATTTTTATATTTATTATTATTTTTATTTTTTTAACGTGGCCCTAATCACGTTAGGGCCACGTTGTTTCTTTCTTATTGTTTTTTATTTACATGTATTTTTTATTTGTGTGGACTTCTCTCTGTTTGTAATTATCTGTTATTCAAAAAAGGTGCTATATAAAGACATTTATTATTATTATTATTATTATTATTATTATTATTATTATTATTATAAATAATAAAGACAAACAACATGAAATAGCTAATCACAATGACTGCTGACTTCCAAAGAAACACGTAAATTAAGGGGCCGTTTTCTGCTGCATTTTGAAGGCCAAGAGTTCAATTCAGTTTCAAGTCGAACCATGGTGTCATGGTCAATTCGACATACTTTTAAGTCTGTATGCCTTGTAGTTGTTATTTATTAAAATAGGCTATTTGCATTTCAGTTATGCCTTTGTCTTTAAATATGTGATGGATTTACTTCTCTCAACAGATGAGATTCAGACTTTTTGTGGCTAATGAGATTGAGCGTCAGATTCTTTCAGTTCTTTATTCTCTGACTTCCTCAAACTTCAGCAAGAATAGAGTCAACTGTTGAAGAAGGTTTTCAGCTTTTATGAGTCACACCTGAGAGTTTTAACAAGTAATTCCACTGACCAGATAAACTACCATCAGGCGAATGGAAAGAACATCTGAACAAGTAAGCAACATTTAGGAAAATTCAGCAAAGACAGATTAACCTCTAACCTAGAAATAAAAAAAGAACAGCCCTACTATTTTATGACATTAGGAAAGAATTTATGAAGGAAAGCTGGACAGGTTCCCCAAAAGCTTTTGTTATACATCACTGACCTCTAGTGGATGTTATTTTAAATACTGGAGTTAACGATTTACTGTACAAGGTGTGTGAATGTCCAAGAACACTTTTTAATACTAGACAGCCTCAATGCTCTTCACCCCATTGCAAATTATACAGTGGCCCTGAAGGTCCATTGTATAAATAGTTCATGATTGCAAAAAAACATTTCATTAAATGCGAAAAAAAAATTCTGAAAGGCAAAAACATTTGGAAAAAAAAACTAAAAATATTTCAAGAAACATCAAAACCATTTCATTTCATTTGCAAAAAAAAAAACATTCACCTGCCAAATATATTTCACCTTCTGCAAAAAAAGTAATTGACGTTACATCAGTCCAGTCACCAACAAATAGTGTAGTCCTACCCTTTGTCTGAAATATCTTTCGCAGGTGAAATATTAGTCCGTTCACGGTATCTCACAAATACACTCTGCAATCTTTTGAAAACGTCTTTGAGTTGGTTAAATAATTTAAAAACCTATTGCTATAATAAAATCCCAGTATGTTTAATTTATTTAGTTCCTTTAAAAAATACTTCATGCTCTTAAAAATATATATCCAAATTGTATTGTTATTATTGACCTCTAAAATGGTTTCACATTATTTTGTAATCAACAGAATGTTAAATATCCATTAAAGAGTAATGTTTAGATTGTATCACAAAGCGTACAAGCACCTAAAAATTTTACTTCTGAACCTTACTTGAGTAAATGTACTTGGTTACGTTGCACCGCTGGAACTTCTGATATTTCAGAAATGTATTTTTACATTAGCAAAGCATAGGAGCTTCTTCTTCAGAATGTGCTGTAAAGGAATGTGCAGGAATTACTTATATAGAAATGAGGACGATGTTGTTGTTGTTCCTACTTGTTGCCAGAAGAGCACAAAAAATCTAGATGACTTAATAGTGTTTTTACAGAGGAGGGCAACAGCATGTCTATGTGATCAAGCGGATTCACTGTTCAGAAAGTGTTGTGTACAGAAGTCAGTTTGCTTAACAAAATAACAAACTGTCTGAGTAATGCTATTAATCTTTAACATCATCGGAGGAGAAGACATCCACAGTGTCATGTGAGAAACTGCACTTTACACTTAAGCCAGAGAAGAAACACCAGCACATCCATCAACGCCATGTGAGCTCACACGGGGGGGAAAAGGAAAACCTGGCTGCATTGAGAAGAAATAAGAAAAGCTGTCCAAGGTAAATATCTGCAACTCATACACGGAGTTTAAGAGAATCTCAGCAGCTTTCTTTTTATGACTCTCTGTTGTTTAACTGGTCATGCATTCAATTGTAAAACTGTGCTCGTACATTTATTTTGAACCATGAGCTGAACCGAGAAATAATCAACAGACTGAATTTTAAAAAGATCAGATGAAAGGTTTACAACAAAACAGACACATATTTACTTAAGACATGATGCGTTCTGTATTTATTTGTATACATTTTCTATAAAATTACAAACTCGATTCCACCCGTCAGAACCTTCCAGATTCTTGTACAGCATTTGTGTTGCCTGTTGAGACAATCTTTAAAAAAACATCGACTTAGACATCCAGCAGGTACAGCTTTCTTAGAAACTAGCCTTTCATTTTGTCTGTTGTTTTCAGCAGCTTCTAAGTGTTTTGAAGTTTTCTGAGTGTTTTTTCTGGAATCAGCTCTCTGGTGGAAGTGAGGATGATATGAGTAAAGTTTGAATGCTCTGACTCAAACTTCTGATAGTTTCCACGTGCCCAAATGTTAATCTACCACTTCCAGATTCCTGTCATTGTTTTTACACTCAAACTATAAAAACACACATGTGACTCCTATTTCCTGCACAGGTTTAAAATGTTAACCAGGTGGATGGCACTCACAGCGTTTCTGTCTGCCTCAGCTGATCTTGTGAATGCAGCTTTTGGCGACGGCTCTTTAACTGTTGCACCAACCTGCAGGCTCAAAGGTCGTCCAGAGGTAGAGCTGACTCTGAGCTGCGGAGACCAAAGAAAAGCAGGTCAGTAAAGAGGATCAACAAGAACAGAGAAGTGGGGACGGAGAAATTCATCTGCACCTGAAGGATTACATTTAATAAACTTTGTATCACCTGAATGATCCACTCAGTAACCGCACTGCTTCATAAGGAGTCTGGGGAAATCAGTGCCCTGCTCCAATGTGTGTTCAGATAAAGAGGTTTCTAATGATAAATACCAACATCCGTTTAAAAATATACACTGCATAAGTAATAATAATCTCAAAAAGCAATGTGTTCTGAACAGTGGCAAAAGCCGTTTTTTGTAAAAAAGAATTACTAGAAATAGAATTCTCTTCAGATTTTCGAGGGATTGTTGTTTTTACTTCATTATCATCAATATTCTTACTGACGTGTCTACAAACAAAAGTCATTAAGTAACAACATATCCATCAATTCCTTGTATGTTTTAACAAACTTGTCAACAAACTCGATTCTGATCAAGGAAAACAAAAATTAGTAGAGAGAGTTTTTTTTTACAAAACTTAGAGGTCTTTGTGATTACACATCATCATACATGTAAAAGATGTGGACTCATTCTAAAAAATATTGAAGGCATCATATTCAGGATAAGGACACTAAAATAAAACAGCAAACATGACATTCAGTCAAGTGAGTGCGGAGTGATTTCAGACAGTCTCAACCCGGGTCTTTGTGGTCCTAAAGAGATCATTTTTTTAAACTATAGGCCTCACAATGCACCTCCTCACCTGTAACTCATCGTCCTCTCATGTAGGTATTGTCCAGTACTGGCACACCCCCTTTGGAGACCTCGAGACCCCTGGTACTCTGAGTAAACTGGACCCTGTCTTTATGCATCACGATGGGAGCCTGGTGGTCCCCAACACCAGTCATCTCCACAGCGGCTTGTACTACTGCCTCCTGCAGCACAAAGAGGGAACGACACTGTGGTCGTACGAGCTCCATGTTGGTCAGAATAATCAAACAGATGAAGAAGACAATGCACATGAGGAGCATCGCTGTGGTGCGTTCAGGATCAGGAGGGATGTTGGTTCTGCAGAGGAGAAGCAGGGCGGTGTTTCAGATGAGCAGTTTGCAGGAGCTGTGGCTGCATCAGTTCTTCTGACATTTGTGCTGGGCTTCAGCGCTGGAGCTCTGACTAGGACTCAGGTTCTCAGGTGCGTTCAGGGACCCTGAAATCCCAGCTTTTATTCATACTGGGATCAGACTACCAAAATCTGACATTTCTTCTGTTTGTTGTATTTGCTGATTGATTTTGATACTTTGTTGAAACAAGCTGAGGCCAACGAATGGCTGCAACAGAAACTAAAACATGTATTAAAACATCATGTTGGTAAAGTTATTTCTGTGTTTCTGCAGGTAAAACAACTTCCTGTAAGTCATACTTAACATAATGATACACACCTGTGGGGATTATGGTATTCAACTTAAATAAGTAACTTTGTGGATAGCTTCAGTATGAGTGAGCCTTTTTTAAATAGATTAAATGGACAGGTTTCTTGTCTTCTTGTCTGTAAAGTTTTTTCAGCAAAAGAAGAAAAAGAAAGAGAGCTCATCAAAGAGATATAAATCCCTCAGATGATTAACAGTAAGATTTCAAATGGTTTGAATATCCATCTATCTACCAAACAGCCATACATGTTGTTGAAAACTGAGTCGGCTTTGTTTTCTGTGTTAAGGTTTCAACACATACTTGACAAGTTTTTTAATTACTGTCATGTTAAAGTTTTTCAAACGACAAAATTTTGCATTAAGAGTTTTTTGACGAAACAGAAACAGAAATTAAAATTCTCGTCTCTTTATGACCCACAAAAGCAAATGAGACCATCAGTTATAATAACTACTATTATTATATTGTATTTATTTAATACCTGTAATACCTGTCACAAGGTAGGTGTCAGATGAGACAGTTTTAAGATGTCTCCCTTTGTCCACATGTTGTGTCAAAATCAACACAAACTGTTCCTCACAGGAGCTTAAAACTCGACCATATGACAAAAAAAAAGATATTAAAGAAAAAAAGTAAAGCAGCTACCTTTAATGTTTTCAGTTTGTGTCTAAATTGTGTTTCAAATTTTTCAATCCTCTGCACCCTGTAGGTGTCTGGGGGCAGTCACTATGAGGCTGAGATCACCACGGCAACGCCAAAGCGACACACTGGACCACGGCTCCGAAGTCAACATGACAACCTTGCCCCCCATGTACGAAAACTGGGCCTTTGCAATGGAACGGGTGGAGTTGGATGAAGGTTCGGAGACTTGCGGGACCGCAGACTCAACGATTTCATCGACAGCCTCATCGCCCCCCCCTGCCAAACCTCAGAGAAGCTTCCGGCAGAAACGAGAAGGGGAGGAGGAGAAGGAAACCACAGCCTACCTGGAAGGATGCGACTACATCAAGGTGAAGGAGGAGGAGGAGCGAAAAGGTCTGAAGGAAAACAGTGAAGGAAATAACGGGGAGGAAAGAGGGTTCAGTGGTTCCTTCTATTTCTCAGACAAAGATGGAGGGAGTAAAACAGAAACAGATGAGGACGAGTGCAGCGAGGATCCAAGAGAGAGCAGGGAGGAAGAGAGGCAAAGGAAACAAGAGGAAGAGCTTGAGGAGCCGAGTGAGCTGGAGAACAGTACAGGTGATGAAGAGGATGGTAGAGTAAGTGAGGATGAAGTGGGAGACAACAAGGAGGAAGGGGGAGAGGAAAAGAGGGAGGAAGGATTGAGAGAGGAAAAAGAGGCAGAGGAAGATGCAGACGTAGATATTTGCAGGAGAGAAGATGATCCGCGTGACACAATGAAAAGTGACACCACGGAAGGGGGAGAAGAACCTCCAACCTCCCCGTCCTCAGAGGGCCGTCGCAGCCGCGTCATCCGCCTGTACCAGTATGACGACGACGGTCAGCGGTACGGCCACCTTCCAGACCCCACCCCTGATGAGCCTGGCCCCGCCCCCAGACTCAAACAGCGCTCCCTCTCTCTGACGCGTCTCAGTGCCATTATGGCTGCCGCCTCAGCTGGGCCGTTGGACACAAGAGAGACGGGGACGGAGGGGAAAGAGGAGAGGCCACACTTCCAGATGGACATATAAGAGACATAATCCAGAGGAGAGACATATGTCGGAGGACTTTTCGGAGGATTTGAATAACACACTTCTGCTTTAAATTGATCACTAACTATCACCTTTTATTATAGCTGTGATATAATAAACCCATTTTAGTGTTTACAATGATACTAGAAACAATCAGATATCTACTGTTTCCATGTGATTAGGCACAACTTGGGATTGGTCGTATAAAGGCGTTGATGACATCGGTCTTGTCCCCCTTGATTTTTCTTCCTTGTGTAAAAATAAGCTCTCTTTATTTTACACCAAGTAGAAACACATTTCCAAAAGAGCTGGGACATTGTGTGAAATATAAATCTAAAAAAAAAGGATGTAATCATTTTCAAAACATAGAAAGCACAAAGACACAAAGCCTGATGTTGAAACTGAGAAATTGCATTTTTGGGAGAAAATGAAATGCCCAATTTGCATTTGATGCCAACATGATTCAGGAAAAAATTTGGAGCAGTGGCGACACTGGAGCAACATATGCTTCCAAATACTCGGCTTCTTCTTTTTAAAAGGGAAGACCTTTGTTGCTTCGTCAAGATAAAGTCAAACCACATTCTGCCCGATCTAGAACAGCATGGCTCCGTAGTTTACATTAACAAAGAATGGTATCAGTTCCCCAATGCTTACAAAGTTTTTTATTTAAAGAAAAATGGTGGTAAACATGCCCCGTCACAAATTGTAAAAGATGTTGTTGGTATCAAATTCATACAATTAGGCATATCATTGTCCAAAAACAAAAAATTCTCAGTTTCAACATTAGACTGTATAAAACATGGACGTACTCTCAGTGACAAAAACGTGGAGTTAAAGCTGATTGAGGAACGTCGTAGTGAATTCAGTATACAGAGTACGACTTGTACTTCATATTTTCAATATCCTTTTTATTTCTGTGAAAACATCTACAAATAAGTCACAAAATGGGAAAAAAAATAATTATCAAGAAAACACAAATTCAAGAGCTAATTTCTTTGTATCCTTATTTGGAGATCTTTCCCCCACATCTTCTCGTCTCCACATGGACTCTATGAAAAGTCTACTCAGTTAGAGGAGGGCCTTTTGACCACAGTTGGATGATGATGCACAGAGACAATCTCTGTTTGGTTGAAGTTTTACTCAAGAGTCTACAGGGATGATTCTGTAGTCCATATTTGTGCGCGTGAATTGTTAAAGTCTGTCGGTATTTGAAACAGCAGTTTTTGCTTTCTGAAAGGATCACAAGCTTCCTCCCATGAGTGGGCATTCTTTCTCTCTCCCGTTTTCTCCTTTTTGGTGATGTCCTCCGCTACGATGTGGGCCAAGCTTTCTGCCATTCCACAAACTCATCTAGCAGCACTGGCCCTGAAGACACAAGAAGGCCACATTAAGAAACACAAGACCCTCCACTTGTTCAATGTGAGAAATAATGAAGCCCAGCACATTAAGAAAAACAATCAAAATGAAGTTACTCTCATTCAGAATTCAAATAAATCTTCATCAGTGGTATATGATAACTATTTCAAAATTGAACAGGCATGTCTGAAATGTACAATCACTCAGTGACTATGAAACCAGTTTGAAATAGTCTTTAAATATAAACGTGTTTTCACAGCTTCAGATTTTTTTAGAACATTTTGAAAAAACAGCATATGATTTGTGTTTTTCTTTAGGGGTGAAAATTGGTGTGGATTGATTTTGTCTACATCTGATTCTCATTTGACTCTGTAGGGACATAAACTGTGGTTGCAGTGCTGACCTTTGAGGGGATGGAGAGAACCAGAGTCTAAATGAAGGAGGCTATCATATCAGTTACGTTGCATCATCCAGTGTCACATAACCCTTACTCTGCAGAGTAAAAGGCAGAGCCAGTAGAGACTTCCTCTCTGTCCATTAGTGAGGATAGCCACAGCAAACGATAGCAACTCAACAACCAATAAGGAGTTGTTTGAATTTGAAATATACACGATGCCAAGCAACAAGAGTAGTATGTTTAGGTTTATAGGTCTTTGACACGTTTCACCAGCTGATGGTACAATCACAACACTGAACCCTCTAAACTAACTGTGCACATTTTAAAGGAGACACAGATTCCTTTGAAGACGCTTCTGAGTGCAGTGTAACACCTTCATGCTGAAGTAGAAATCCAGCTCGAACTCCAAACTTCTAGTACTACCTATTTTGCAACATGTGAATTATGGTGATTTTGTGGACTGAAGCCTCACAGTTCAATAGATCAAATGCATTTATAAAGTCCTTTAAAAAAAAAACAGCTGACCAAAGTACAGAAAGAGACAAAAACAACACAGGAAACTCATACACACACGTGTGCACACACAAAGAGAAAATAAGAAAAAAAACCAACAAAATTGTTTGCAAGTTTTTTGGTATACTCACAAGCTCCATCTTCATCGTAGTTACTGAGGTCTGTGTTGATGGTTCTGCTGAACTCCAGAACATTATACCACTGGTCCTTGTTCATGCCCTTGTACTTGGATTGCTGTTGGAGATATACATTGGTGGTTGGCAGTCAGAGAGTAACACAGAAAGGCAGAGAGTTATGAGAAAAATACTTGCAGGCAGGCCAGCCAACACTTGTTTTGCTGTTAAAACAACATGAACTTTAGACGGGATGTAAACAAAGAAGACCAAAGTACCTCAAGGAACTGATGGAAGACTGGAAAGAGAGGCCAGGTTCTCCCTAGCAGCAAGGCCAGCATTGCTTTAGCTGTGTCCATGTCCAAACTCCTTTGGTCCTTATCCTGAGGTAAAGAGTGTTTAATGAGCTTATTTTATCTACAGGAGATCAGCAAGAAGTCTGAATGTCAGAGGATGTTCAATTACTCAGCAAAACAAACAAACCGCACACTTACCCTGGCAAAATCAAAGGCATATCTATAAATGTTTTTGAAGCTAACAGAGTCATTGAGCTCATTGCGCAAGTAATCCAATTTGCTCTGTAACCTCTCTGTGCAGTCACACCTGCAAGTAGGCAAAGGATCACATGTAAAACAAACACACAGTTACAGTTAAACAGGTCTTATGCCAACAAAAGAAAGTATGTTATATGAAGGCTGGTTGTCAGCAGAAAAAAAAGGCATGGATACAGTTTTAGAGAAAGTCTCATCTTGAACAAAAAACACGTAAACATGAAAGGTTCTTACTGTAATATCGTCATTCCCCTGAGCCACTCGTCTTTTGTGAAGAACCCCATACTTGCTGCTTCTAGATGCCAGGCTAAAACTAACATGATAATCTGTAAAACAGAGAGACAATAAGATAAGATTGCATGTCTGATTTGAGTCCTAGTCCAGATAAGCAGTTGTGTGATTCCTGCCAGATGCTTGATAGATACAGATCCAGGTTTAGGTGAATACAAGAGGCAGGTACAGTACACTCACATTCTCTGGTTCCACACCAATGTCTTCACAGAACTTCTCCATGGCCTCTGGGCCGACCTCCTTGTCAGCGCCAGCGTACTTGTGGAACCAGGTCAGGCACTTCTTACCCGAGAACAGCTTGTCAGCTATCGGCCTGGCACCACGGATTTGAGGTCGAGTGAAACTAACACAAAACAATAAAGGGTTCACATTACATAATATTTAACTCATCTGAAATAATTAAAAAAGATTTGAGATCAATTTAAGAAACTAATGAAACATGAGACTTCCTTGCTGTCAGAATGCAAACATAACACCCACACTTATCTACGTGCATGCTCTCAACAAACAGAAAACACACCCACAGAGGAAAAAGAAAATGGGCTCAATTCTGTCACGAAACAGACAGTGTGTCATGTGTTAAATATATATGTATGCATATATTTGCACACGCAAGTCAAAGACACATTTCTGTCTTTTGCATGCAAAGTATTTTCTATTCTATTCCATGAGGGAAGGTATAACTATACAGAGTTATAGTGCAAGTGAATGCTTGAGTCTGTTTACCTGGTAATTTTACATTTAGGCTCATTGTCATCTGCATCAGGGAACTTCCGTTTCTTTTTCACAGGCATCACTGAGCCTTTGATTGGTTTCACTAGCTGGGCTACACAAAGGAAAAGACTTATTAAATCAATCTTAACAGGGACTGGTGAGATAACACATCTTCATCCTCCTACACACAAACATCTAGATGCCAACACAAGCCAATAATCAGTCATGTATTTCAAAATAAAAAAAAGTGCCAGATGAAGACCATACCTGTGTACCTCTGGCTGCCTTGTCCATTCCGATTCTAAAATTTTAAAAAAAATAAAAATCTCAGGTAAAAAACTTCACTGCAAACCACTTTCACAAACTTTAATCTAGTCAGAAGAAAGAGATTAAGACTTTTTATAAAGGTACTGCAAAGTTCAGCTGCATCATCACGGTGTAAAGTACTCACAAACTTGTCCAGTGTTTCGGTTGTTGTGAAGATGTCTTTGCAACTTGTTTCTAAAAGCAGACAGTCAAAACAAGAATGTCAAACATTTCACTTACTTTCCATTATTATTTAAAACTACAATTATTTTTGTGATGACCTAACAACCTCTCATTTGGCTATTAATTCACACGTTGTGAATTACCTGAATATGTAAACATCCAATGTAAATGTGTTTTAATGGAAAAAGACTAAGTTCTAATTAGAAAAATTTACAAACCATTCTGAATTTTGAATCTCAAATGGTAACTTTGTAATATCGTAGCCAAATCCACATCTGCTGTCATTATATAGAAAAATGTTTTCATCCTGTGAAACTCACAACACAATGTGGCCTAAGGATGTAGAAACTGAAGCTTAGGCCATAGGAATGTCAACATGTTATTAGAGGGGCTTCAGGCAGAAAACACCTCAGTCCAAGGGAAATAAATTGTTTAATAATATTTTTTTAAACACGAGGTGTTGTATTGGCAGGGACATACTACCCAGAGACAGGATGGACAGGTCGAGGACACATCATTATCCTTCATCATATCGCTTGAAATGTTAACATTTGACTGGTCAAGAAATTTACAAGGAATTATTATTTTGCCGATTTGTTTTTTTAAGGCTAATTATTGCTGTACAAGGTTGCATTTGTTGACACATCTTCAATATTTTGGTTTGATGATCCCCTCTGGGCCAAAGCAGAGGATTTACTGAAATGAAGGAGGGCAGAGGTTGTTTTTTTTTTTTTTTTTTAACAAAGCTCATCTTGCTGTGACAACAACACAATACTGGTGTTTGTCAATTAGGCCTGAGTCAGCATTCCAGATCATCCCAAAAGGTGATGGGTGGAGTTCAGCTCAGGGGTTTCAGTTATTCTACAACAAAACTAGGAACATCATTTCTTCATGAACCATTCTTATGGCACAAAGGCAATCTGCTAAATTATGTGTAAAACATTTTAATAAAAAGCCAACATTTTTATTTATTATCCCACGAAGACATTAAAATATTTATCTACCACAGACTAGAGCTGTATAAAGCGGGTCACCTAGCAACAGAGGAGCCTTTCCAATACAGATTTGACCGAGATAGCGTGCTGTCCTTTCAAGAGGAAATGTACTAGCAGCTGTCAGAAGTGAAACACGCAATGTAACAAATGTCAGTCATTTCATAATCTGAGTAATGCTGACAAACAATAAAAAGGTTTTTTTTTTTTTTTAAACTTATGTAATAAGGCTTTTTATTGGTTCAAATTGTGGCCTTCGACAGGCGTTCCAGAGTAAGCTTAGAGCTGGTTTACATCTGCACTCTCTCAGCAGGTCAAAACGAAATCATCACATAGTAATAAAACATCCACATGAATAGACTTTAGCACCGAGTGCACAAACAAAACCTTTAGAAAAGACACAGGCGTTCTCATCTTTAGGTGTAAAGAACAGCTGACACCTACAGTGTAGCTGTCATGTGCACAGTAGGGCTGGGCGATATGGACCAAGACTCATATCTTGATATTGTTTAGCTGAATGGCGATACTCGATATATATCAATATGTTTTTTATTAACAGTGAAAACACATGAAAAGTAAACTACCTGTTTGTGAATTTAAAAAGTAATATTATAAAATAAAAATGTTCCTTAAATACAAATGCAATATTTTACATTTCATACTGTGCAATATTTATTTTATATTTCTGCAATATTTTACATTTCATACTGTGCAATATTTATTTTATATTTCTGAAATATCTATTTATATTCTGTTATGCTACTACCTGTAAATAACTCCTACCATACATTGCCCATCTTTTTAAATTTCTTCTTTTGTTGTTTTTAGCTGTGGATGCTTGTGTGTGTGCACTTTAAGGTGAAGCCAAATAATTTCATTGTACAATACTAACAATAAAGACATTATATTCTATTCTACGCTGCTGTAACGCCACAATTTCCCAGTTTGGGATGAATAAAATAATTCTATTCTATTGTACACATTTTCACTTTAATGGGTAAAACATGCTATTTGAAATCATTTTAGATTTGTTTTGTTTTTTTGGGGGGGACATATGGTGACTCCCCAAGGGGGTCCCGACCCACACTTTGGGAACCATCAGTCCCATAAGTGATGACGGAATCGGTCTGCGTCACCAGATTACGCATCACCTGGAAGAGATGGCCTATTTAAATGTCTTGTTACGTATTAAAACAATATAGGTCAGTTGATTGTAACTCGCTTTAAACGGAAGTGAGCAGAGCTGCTCGGTGTCCTGGTTGTTCTGCAGCCCCGCACACACACACACAGGCAGCAGACACATCCACACTTTAATAAACACTTTAAACCGCTGCCGTGTTGATGCTAACTGGCTAACTAAGGCAGGGTAACTCAAATCAAAACAATAACCGTGAACAGCTCTCGCAACTGATTGTCAATTAAATATAACAGGGACTCTAATTAAAGCGTAAACAGTTAAATGTAAAGTTGTTTTAGACGCTGTGTGACTCTTCTTTTGTTTGTTAGTTAGCGAAGCCACAATGCTAACGTTAGCCTGTTTGTCAACATACGCGTCACAGGATGAACCGAGTCGACTTCAACTTAATAAAATCACAGTATGGGAGGAATTTTGTTTAGTTGGTTTTTTTTTTTATAATCAAACCTAAATAAAGTCATTTAAATACTTACTTTGTAGTAAGCTACTCTCCGCCTGATATCAGTCCCACTCGCTTCTCTCACACCGGGAGTTTGGCTGTCGCTACAGTTTCCGGGGAGTGGACGATACCACATCTTTATGGCGGGGGTGTAATGACAAAATACACGTTTTAATATCGAGAAATATTCTTGACAAAAACACATGTTTATACAAAGAAAATTCTTAAAACACATTTAGAATCTAAATTAAGTAAAATTACAGTATTCCAACGAAAAGTACACATTAAAAAGAAAATGGCATACCACCGTGTTCACCCTGCGTGACGCAAAAAGGTAAAAACGTGCGTCTTTTAAAGCAACAATCCTTTATTTTTGGCTCTCACATGGGTCGTCCTCACGTTGTTCAGTGAATTCAACCCCCCTGACCCCTGAAAGGGACAAGCCGTTTTACAGCACTTTATCACTGTATTAAGTGTCGACATGTGTTTGTCAATGCTGTGAGTTGTTAGATTAAATGGTCGTAATTGTATCTGGGTACAGTCGTTGGAGACTGAATGAAAGTGTTTTTTTTTGTTTTTGTTTGAGGAGCATCACATATCAAAAACAACAATTGTCGGGTTAAAGCAATGAGTAAGGTCTTTTACCTGCTTTTTGTAACATAACAATAAGTAAGGTCTTTTACCTGCTTTTTGTAACATAACAATGAGTAAGGTCTTTTACCTGCTTTTTGTTACATAACAATGAGTAAGGTATTTTACCTGCTTCTTGTAAAGTGTCTCAAGGTAACACTTGTTATGAGTTGACGCTATACAAATAAAAATTGATTGATTGAATTGAATTGTATGTATCCCTACACCCCCTCTGTAATATATCTAACCTCAGCAAACATCATTATTTGTTTGATACAGGCTACGTGCCTCTCATTCTTTTACTATTCTAACATTAATATCACATTTCTCTTTAGTAATGTACATTATATTTATTGTTTTCACAGTGACTGGAAGTGAAGAAAGGAAAATAAACAGAAGTCTCTGTCATAACAGTTGTCTTTATTTTGCAGGGAAATAAACAAGTCAACTTTTTAAAACATTTGAAACAAGAAAAAACAATGCAGCACATGAAAGTGGTCAAACCACCATCCTTCCACGCCAACAACACAAAGTTTGATGTTTTTTTTCTTGATGTTGTTGCAAACATTCAGCTAGTTTAGACTGTCACTGATGGTGTTAACTTCAAGTTTTGTATTTATGCAAGGCTACAGGTAGGTCTGCCCCGCCCCCCCTCCCCCCTGTGTAGGCCAGGCTGATGGGCAGGGAATTGGGGTTAAAATGAGAAAAACAAAGCAATGGCAAGTCGTACACTACCATCCACAGGTCAAATCAGTTTCACAAGCTCATACTGATCAAAAGAACACACAGTCAACACTTGAATGATTGAATTAAAACAAAAATTATAAAAGGAATTAACATATTGTTTATATTTAAAAAATGTTATCAAGGAAGTGACCTGTGTAATGTATGTTGTGAGTATTAGAAATTGTTAACATTATTTTCTGTTTTTCTGTGGATACAGCTCTGGTTGAAAGCTGTAGTGCTGACTCAGACTCAAATAAAAAGAGTTTTACCAAAGAAAAAATCTAAATCTTAACTTGAGCATAAAGAATTTAACTGCATAATATGACGGACATGAGGAGTTTGTTTCATTTTATTTATAACAAGGCAGACTTTTTTTTTTTTTTTTTTTTTTTTAAATGTCCCTGCATTCAGAAAAGAGTCGATGCGTTCGATGTAAATCTGATTATTGCCAATCCATGTCTTACAGTATACTCACAGAAAGTGAAAAACTTTTGAACCACTCTGACAAACTGCAGGTTTGTCTAGAGTCTTTCTTCTTTTTTTCTTACAACTAAAACAGAAGAGAGAGTTGCATTAAATAAATACCGTCAGCTCTATCAGTGTACACGAGGAAAACATTTAGCCAAATCGAAAATATGAAAAGAGAAACATTTAAACTGACAAAGTAAAATTCTTCATAAATATAGAATAAATATGGAAAATCAATCAATCCCACACATTCACTGTTCTGTCCTCACTGATCACTGGATTTCATGGTCAGTTCAACATGATATCTAAAATAAGGGATGAACAAGTCGTCTCACATTTAATATAACAGCAGTGCTTTTTCTGTCTAAAAGAGAAATAAATCAATAATAAGGGGAAGGAGGTGCACTCGATTTTTACCATACAGTGTTTTTGTTGCGCCCTCTTTAAGAGCATCTGATAATGTTTTTTATTCATTAAAAGTAGAACAGCCAAACACTCTGAATTCTCACTCAGGCCAATACTGATATGACTTTAGGCCTTAACTCAGCCCACTGGAGGACTCACTCCAACTCCACTTGTCAACTTCCTTATAACTGCATTTAAAAAAAACACGTACTTTGCCACACTGGAGAATTTAGAGTCGACCGATAATAAGGATCAGAAGAATTAAAGCTGTGGGAAACATACAGAAACAAAAAAGGCAGCAGCATCATTTTCTACAGTTTTGCACACCCTGTCCAGAAGTGATTTGTCTCATAGTGAGTTTTCAGGATGTTTTCCATGGTTCCACCTTTCAGACATTTTTTAAGACATTTTGAAATAACACTAAGGGTATGTTTAGGTGTTTTATTTGATCATCTTAAAAGTATGTAACAAGCTTCCTCAGTCCTTCCTCTTCTCCATATTGGACTACAAAATCAACAGTCCTCAATCCAACCTTAACCATCAGTTAACACCCCACGTCAGCTGTATGAGTAAGCCAACTCAGTGTTATTTTACCCCCGAATGGTTTAGAGAAGAGCACTAAACTGGTTATTTCACAATTGAAAAAGTGATCACTTTGTGCTCTCTGTTGGAATTGGAACAGATTTTATTTTTGTGAATTACTTCCAAATTCATCTTTGGTATTTCTGTGCTGCAATCTTTTTACTTATTTATTGACACATACACTGATTTGTGCATAATAAGTTAACACTCTCTCTTTCCCACATGATACTAAGCAACAGTTTCTCCCACACAGAAAGCAATCAAAGACCAACTTGTGCAAAAAAATCTGAAGTCTGAAAAAAAAAAAAAATCAGAAGCAGCTACTGATCCATGTGACCCTGATCAGCTGGACTGTTATCTGCAGAGTTTATCCTCCTGTTCTTTTGTCAAAGTGTCTTTGAGCAGGACACAGAGCCCCGGTTTTCACCTGATGGCCAAGACCCTACACCCAAGCTCCAGCTAGTCAACGCTTATCAGACTACAGCAGGATCACAGCAGCTTCAGCTTAATGTTGGAGTTCTGCAGATATTTAGCTCCACTGGACTAGACTCCACAAAACTCTTCATCCCTGTCTCCGACACTATCCACTGTCCTCCTTTACAATAAAGACATTTTTAAAAATGAGTAGTGTTTAGCTTCTTTACTACAACTGATAATAACAACCAAAGAGGACATTCAAACAGCTATCATCATCAAAACAATAAAACCTCCGCCGATATGTCACCAAGCATCTCCCACCTCACGCCTTGCTTTGCTTCAACACAGTCACTCTGAGAAAGAGAAAGATTTCTGTTGAAGAGTGCGGTGTCTGTTGGATATGCGAGTTTAGGCAGAACGGGAGAAATGAGGGCACGATGGCTCCATCATCCCCACAAAAGCTCTGAAAGCGTTATCCTCTGGGAGAAAGTCAGAAAAAACAGCAGCTCGTTCAGTTTAAATGTCAATGAAAATGATATCTGTAGTTTTAGTTTCATAGAAGAATTGAATTGTCTTGGTGGGTTATTGAGGTGAAAATCCAGTGATGTTTGTTTTTTTTTCCTTTTCTGGCATACCTGTAGGTCACAACTCTAGATGTTTCCCCCTTTAAAGGATTCAACATGTTTTTAATCTCACAATGTTCATAGCACTGGTCTTTACACACAAAATAAATAGTTCACAGAATGATGATGATTACCCCCCATCCCCATCCCCATCCCCACACACACACACACACACACACACACACACAGGGGTCTCCAGACATTATGTTTGACCTGTTGACAAACTGAAACCTTCCACAGGGGATAAAAGAAAAAAACATTAAATAACAGGATTTAAATGATGGCTGGTCTGAATCTCCCGTCATTCATAGACACAACAACAAAATGTGACAGATCATCCAATGAACAAAAAACAAACAAAAATCATGAAGCAGCATGCTTTTGTGCGCGCGCACACACACACACACACACACACACACACACACACACACACACACACACACACACACACATCTAAAAGACTAGATGCATATCACACATCCACACACAATCACACCTTTAATCACACATATACAAACACACAATTTGGCAAAATACTCCTCGGTAGTTTTAAGTATTCTCTCCGTCCATGTCCTCGCCTCCTGAATGGCAACTCTCGCTTGCAGATTTTTTTTGCATTCCCAGTTCAGAAACAAGACCGATGTAAAGTAGAAGGGTTGCAAAATGGCTGCTGTTAAGATGGCAGATGTGGCATTTAGTGAAAGCAAAGGTTTGATATCTACTTGTAACATTTGTCCTCCTTTTCCATCCTCAATACTCCTTCTTCCTCTTTTGCAGTCTGTTGCTGATGAAAGTAAGGCAGGAAGTATTTAATTGAATTACGTCACTATGATTTTTTTCTTCTGAGCGGCACACTCTGCAGTCCCTTTCCTCTGATTGACACGAGACAGCAGCAGAGACAAACAGACACTCCGATGACTCAAAATCTACGCTTTGAAAAGACACTCCGATAACTAAGTTGTGTCTCACAAACACAAAACACTATCCAAACCTCTGCTGGAGAAGCTCCTTCTCACTCCCTTTTGTATCATCACCATCGTTTGCCTCAAACACATCCTCTTGTTCGTCCTCCCTGTCCCTTTAGAGGTTTTTTTTTAATTAAAGCGCTGGTCTCGGGGCCAGGAGTAAAAAAAACAGAGCAAGAAAGCGCTCCCTCCCTCCCTGCTTGCCTAGGCCATGTAGATGAAGGTGTTGATGTCAGTCTCGTCCCTCTTTATGTACTTATGTTCGATAAGCCACTCGATCTGCTCCTTGATCATCTTCTTCTGAGGCAGAAACATGTTCTTCAGGATCTCCACCAGCTCTGTCTGCAGCTGAGCATTACTAATCCTCTTCCTCATCTTCATGATTTGAATGATAGCCTCCTGAGCGAGAAAAAAACAACAACATTGAGATGCTTTTCACTGGACTACAGGGAGACTAATCTACGGTGCTCTTAAAGGGACAAAATAGCATTTGATGATTCTGTATTTTAAAAAATCATTGCATTCATTGTCAGACCTGTTTTTTTATCGTGAATAACTAGTTACTGCTGACAGCCTACTTTTAATGTTAATGGTTTGATTTCTTCTCTGGCTTCACGTGACAATTATTTCTAACTGAGTCATGATGGAAGGATTACTGTAACACAAATCTAGGAATATTTAATGAAGAGAAAATCAGTGTGAAAAGATTCTTACTTCACACACCAGATGACTACTTTAAACTTCAGCTGATCTTTAGCATGGTTTTCTCAAACAAGGACCCTGGATTTGATCCCTCAAAAACATGACTACACAGGTGTCTCCTTTATTTTACAAAATCTATGTTTCAGACTTTTCTGACATAAAACCTTTTTCGATTCAAAGTTTAGCAGATCTTTCAAACCAACGCGAGAGTCATATTTTGTTGTACCTGAGTTCTGAGTATTCTAAGCTGAACGATTCCTTCGTTCTCCTCCTCTCTCATCCGCTCTGTGGTCAGTTGCAGTCGACCAATCAGATTGATCTTTCCTCGCTTCTGGACCTTGGAGTTTTTTCTGAGAAAAGGATGGACACAGAAACACGGATGGATCAATATTCAAAATGCTTTCCGCTTCACAGTCCTTTCATGGCGTGGCTTCAGTTCACCTGTGGACCTGTTTGGGCGTTAGACTAAACAATTTCAGCGCACAGTTATAATAATATGTTGTGATGTAAAGGTACTATCAGACTCTGCTCATTATGACACATATTGTGTATACACCTGTTAAAATACATCACTGAATAAACTTTGGATCAATTGGACTCAAATACTCCCGTATAGGCGGTCTTAAGGCGACCCCCCACACGGCCGTTTTGGACGCCCCTGGGTTTGTCAGATATGAGAGCAGTTATCAGGTCAACAGGTGTTGCAGCGATGGAAGCGGGCAAGAGAAGTGGTTCAGATAGAAGTGATTGTACCCGACCTAAAAAGCCTCTGCATGTTTCTAATAAGCTCCACGAGCAGAAACGTGCTCAAACTAGGATCAATATTGGAGATGCTTTTGAAAAATGGAGAGAGGTTAGAACACAGAAAGGTTTACAGACCCATGCAGAGCTGGATAAACACTGAAGCTTCAGAGTCCACCACATGGTGACCTGTGTGAGCATGGACTCTAGAGAGGAGGGGGGGGGGGGAGACAGCTCTCTATGATGTTTTGTATTTGGACTGCAGTACCCATTTTGAACACTAGGTGTCAGAGTTACATGTTCCTCCTCTAGTTTTTAGTCTAGAAATCATTTAATCCTTCCCTTTGCTGCAGGTTTCAGAAAAATCAATGACACACAGAGAGTATCTAACATTTTTCTATAAACACATAAATATATAAAACTATAACTTACATGAGTGAGAACTCCTGGTTGACATAGAAGAGCGTGCTGTCTGTGAAGTCTTTGGGGGAGCTAACTGAAGGGTCATAAGACAACACCTGTCTCTTCAGCTTGGGGAAGGCAACCAGAGACTGCACAAAGAGGAGAGAAGCAGAAGAAGAAATCTGAATTATTGCTCACTTTTCAATGTTTCCTAACAATGTATTCTACCAACCAAGTATCCAGTCACCTCACATTATAATACTCTCAATATTATCCCATAGTGAGTACTTTCATTGATGGTTTTCAAATAAATTATTAGAAATATTTCCTCGGTCTGACCCAAAGTGTTCGGCGTAGCTCTGCGTCTGGCAGCTCCGTGGCTAGTTTCAGGTTCTCAAAGGTTATTCTCTCTCTGGGTCGCTGGTTCCAGGCGAACAACACGGCCAGCTGGAACGTCGTCACCTCCAGGTCGTACTGTCCAACCTCGTTTTTAAAGGTGATCTGAGCAGAGAGGAGGAGGAGGAACAGAGGATGGAACAAAGATGAGCGTCCTCTCACAGTCAAGATGCAACAATCTGCTTCTCCGTCATTTTGGTTTTGAACCCTCACAGCTGCTTTAAATAATATATAAGAGGAGGTTCATTACTGCTCACTCACTCCCACCTCCTTCTTTGATTCATTATGTTAAATTTCACTATCATGCTCTCAGAAGAGATGTTTGTCAGACGGTCAAACAGCTTTCAAAAGCCACAAAGATCATAAGAGAACAAAGAAGGGAGAAAGAAGTCCAGTAAGTTTATTCTCCATCTGAGAAGTTTGTTTTTCAGCCAGGTTAAAAAAATAAACATAAAGAAAACAAAGTCACATAGACTCAGATATTAAAAACAACATAAATCCTTATATAGAGTATTATAGGGGATAGAGACATAGGGGATAGATGTGCATTTATCAAAAAAAAATTTCCACGAGTAACAAAAACTGCATTATGACCCATTAACTTCTTATTTGTGTTGTTTGTTGTTGCTCTTTCTGGCAGAAGATTGTTTATACTCACAATGCCATTGGACATGAGGTGATGCCAGTGGAGTTTGCGACCGCTGTGATTTCTCTTGTAGAAGTCTTCCACCTCAGGGATCAGATCCTCCAGCTCGGTGGGCAGAGAGACAAAAACTTTCTCACTGCTTCTTGACCAAGCACCGGCATTCAGGATCTTAATGTTCACACTGTCCGCTAGAGAGCCGAGGGAGAGAGAGTATTTTAGAAAACACCGAAAAAAAACACTTTCCTTTATAACTGAGATACAATTCAGATCTGATTATGTGTTTATGTGTTTGTGTGTATTACCTGGCAGGGCCAGCCTGTTGTGTTTGTGGACCTCCTTAAAGACCTGATTGAGGTCCTCTGAGACCTTGATGTCCTGAAACATCCTGGCCAGCTTGTTCACATAATCTGCAGGCATTCCTACTTCCTAAACATGAACAGACCCACAAAATACACCATGAAACAACAAAGGAAGGAAGAGAAGACAACAAAGAAAAGGAGATTTATGTTCCACATTTCTGAATAACAAACTAAAGTTTTCATGGAAACCATCAAGCGACCAGGATTTAATTCTCGGACAGATGTTTGGTGTTGTTTGCAAATTTTCTAACATTTAAAAAGCATTTTAAAAAAATCAGATCTGAGCAGAAAATCTGAATGGTGCATTAAGGCTTGCAGTGTGAACGCATCATCAGTCAGGATACGATGTCAGGGCCTGCTGCCCCCTGCTCCTCGTTTTCCAGCACACACATTTGTGTCGCTTTTCCTTCTTCTAACTTTCTGTTCTGTTATATTTAAATCTCTTTCATGGACCTTAAAGTGTCAAAAACATGGAGACAATAAGTCATCTAGACATCAGTATTCAAGAACTGTTTGAGCCAACTTCTTGAGCCACGTGTCTTACCTTATAAAATGATGGTTTTGTTTATATTTTTAAAAGGAGTGTACTATTTAATAAGTAGGATTTACTACCAACTGTGTACTGGAGCTATTGTATTGGTGTCATTGATCCGTAGCACAGCTCTTTCTTGGTGGATTTATTTTTTGAGTGTCTGAGTTACTCACCCTCAGCCACTCCACCATGTTCTCTTCAATCTCGCTGTCTGCAGATATGTCCAGAATCAGACGTCTGGTCAGGTGAGCTTTGTGGTAACGCATGAACACATCTTTATTCTGGACGTACTTCAACACCAAGAGCTGCAAAAAGAGAAAGCAGAACAAGATATAAGGGAGATATATAATATTTTAACTGGTATGATCACTGACCGCTAGAAAGCGACTCAGCACCGAGTTGAGCCGGGCAAACCGGACAGATACTCACCACTTCTTTGAGTTTCAGCTCGATTTCTTCAGAGGTGAGTTTCTTGCTTAGAGGAGTTTTTCTCAGCAGCATATCACAGTAGTTTGCTAGCAGCTCAGGACACTTTGACTCAGGCTGGGTTTTCATACCCACACTGGTTGGATGGATACAAACGCACATTCACATTTACAGAAAGTGCAAACAAAGACATTCTCAGTTTGGAACAATAATACTGCATCATATCACATCGACAGGAACAAATCACTCCACTCACCCTTTCTGTTTCAAAGGTAGCTCCAGTTTAAAGATTGTGGCGTCGTTGACAACAGTTTTATAGGCCTGAGGAAAACAGAAAACACGCACTTTAAGATTATATTCATTAGCTAAGCAGTGATTTGTAAGTTGAGATGAACAGACCTTATCTCTTGCTGTGAGGAAGCGAGGGTCGTCCTGAAAGGCCTCCTTTACAAGCTTACTGAAGCGGTTAAACAAAGTTAACAACTGCTCCACGTACTTCTCGGAGTCCTGGACACACACACACAAAGTTACCCTTCATTATTTACTTCACGTCCTCACTCTTGACTTTTCAACCAAAACATCATGGCCTGTTATGTCGTCACTTATTGTTAATTTCCTGCTGTAACATCCACATGTCCATTCTTTTTTTAAAGTTGTATTTTTGGGGTATTTCTTTTCCTTTACGGGACAGAACAGCTGATAAGAGACAGGACATGTTGGGAGGAGAGAGTGAGGGATGACATGCAAGAAGGGCCAAAGTCAGAATCGAACCCACAGCTGCTGCCACAAGGACTATAGCCTCCGTACATGAGGCCCGCTACATAACCGCTAGGCTATCCAGCACCTGGTAACATGTCCATTATATGAGATATTCTGCAACCAACTACAAATACAAATCAATACAAATCAAATTTATGGAAATATGTGCTTCCTTTGAAAGTGTGGAAATGACGGGTCGACTGTAAGACAATTTCATTATTGTACCATTTTGAGTATCAATAACAATGAAGACATAATCTGGTCCTAGTTTGTATTGACTGAACATATTCAGTTAAACGTCTGAATGGTGGCATTGATGCTGAACATTATGCAGACTCACAGATATTATCCCTACACACAGTGACACACCTCTGTGGCACTATAAGCCATACTCCTGAATTTACAAGGTGAATAAAAAGCGTTTCTCTTAAATCATGACCACATCTATGAAGAGGAGGCTGAGGAGATATGTTGAAGAGCTGCGTTTGTGTACGTACAGTAGTGATAGTCTCAGCAGCAGCCACCATGTCTGCTAGTCCAGCATTGAGAATATGTTCTTCCAGGTCTTTCAGCATCGGCTCGATCCCGCTGGGAACTTTGTCCATTAAAGAAAACATGAGGTGCAGCCCTGCTCCAGAGGAAAGAAAACCAATGTCACACATAAGAAGCATATTGGTTAAATCCAACACTCGAGGACTTTACAGGAGGATTATTCCTGCCCATGTGAAGAGGCTGTTGACATCTACAATTGACTAGGACTCAATTCTTAAGACATTAGAACTAGAACTACCACTGCTACTCAAAAATTGCTGTGCATGTTCAACACTGTGAGGCTGATATACATCAACAAAGCAAAACCAGCAATTTCCCCCCCCAGCAATACAAATGCTCATCAACTACAACCCTAGTTCCTATGTTGTACAGCTCTACTCGCCCCTCTTGGCAGGAAAACAATCAGCACCGGGTGAAGCTGTTTCTAATAGATAATTGTAAGACAGGCTGATGCAAAGTATAATTCATAGTATATTTAAATCGAATGATATTGATTAGACAACAGTGCAGCAGTACTCACTGTCTGTTTCATTTCGTTTGATCATCCCGGGACATTCAGCGAGGATCGTCTCTTTGAAAGAGGTTACCAGAGCATTTACACAACACTCCATAAGCTGCAAAACATCAACAGAAAGCAAAGACTCAGTACGAGGGGAACTTTGAAATAAGTACATTTCAGAGCACACACACAATACATTTATGTGGCCGATATTATCAACCAATTTCATTTATTGCAGACGGGAAAATTCAGAAAGTTAAATTTAAGATGACTTGGGGAAATAATAATTTGCCAAAACATGACGTATAAAATAATCAACTGTAGCAAAACCACCTACTGCTTGAACAGAGTTACATTCACGACGTGTCTCTAAATATCTAAGTGCTCTCTTCTCCTCTTCTCTCAGCTTTGTGTCTGCCTGCAGGGAAACACACATTAACATAAGGTTATACACACACACACACACGATAATAGTTCTCCTCACATCTGTTCACAAATATGGGAATGCTGTAAAAATAAGTAAAAATCTAAAACTACAAAACAGGCAATTAAGAAAATTTGATTAAATATTTTGCTCTACAGAAACACAAGACACATCAGTCTTCATGGTTTCATGTTTTCAATTAATCTACTCTGCCTTGATTTTTTTTTTTTTTTTTTTTAAATATTATCAAGTTGAAGCTCTAGCCATCTGTTAATTAGGCAAAGGACCAGCCGTCCTCTCTTCACCAGAGTATTATTTAGTTGTAATCTTTCCCACATTTTAAATAAATCCTTCTGCTTCACACATCAGTATCATAGAGGCTTACATATTTCATGTAGTTCTGGACGCCGTTCTGCTGCAGGTAGGACGGTGCTTGTGTTCTGTAAAACCTCTCCGTGGAGTCGAGGTATGCTTTCTCAAAGTTATCTCTGTAGATCTGCAACTTGTCCTCTGGGTTGGAACACAGGTTCACTGACAGGACAGAAGAAGAACGGAGAACGTGGACGTTAACTAAAAGTGTATTTTTCATAATAAGAGGTTAGCTCAGTGTTCACTTTGTTTATGTTTACAGTAGAATATTTACAGGTGTGTAAAAACTTTTGCATGTACTAGTAACGTATAGTATGTTCTTATATTTTCTTCTTTATGATCTTTATGTTTTGTTTCTGTTTTGTTTTTTATCCAGATCTTGTGCAATATATGTTGTTGTTTTAGGTTTGCATTGTTGTGTTCTTTTTTTTTAACTTTGTGTTTTTGTTGATTGATTTTACTGTACGTGTGCAGCGCTTTGACGCTTGACAAATTTCCCAAAGAGGCAATAAAGTGTAGCGTATCGTTATCAAACATCTTACTAGTAACATATCCTTCAGTGTGTTTCTTTGCCCTGTCGTTGTTCATCTCTGTATCTCTTACCATAAGACTCTCGTACACCTATGACGAGCTGGGAATCGAAAGCCTCCCCCTGCCGCTCTGCATGCACCAGCTTCATGGCGCTGTCCTGAAGGCGACTCTTAATGTTGGAAAAGATCGACTCGTTCCACGTGTCAAGCATCAGCTGGAAAAGATAAGGAGGGGGCAAAACTGAACGCACATCAAAGGCACCACAACTACCTTGAATAAAAATGAAAAAAAACGTGCTGTCCATTTTCTCACATCCAAAACGAGCCAAGCCCAATTTATATTTTAGTTTTGTTTTAACTAAACGTCTTCCATCTGTTCACTGTACTCCCTCACCCACAACCTCCTTCAGTACAGTTTTACACACGTGATGTTTCTCTCCATCATTATCTGGCTCTTCTTCCTCGTATCTCTCATGTTATCTCATCAGCTCTCCTCACTCACTTTCTCTTTTTTTCTTGTGATTTTTTAAGATTTATTTTTGGGCTTTTTGTGCCTTTAATGGAAAGACAGGACAGTGGATAGAGTTGGAAATGAAGGAGAGAGAGAGAGAGTGAAGAATGACATGCAGGAAAGGAGCCACAGGTGGGATCCGAACCTGAGCCACCCGCTTGGAGTACCATAGCCTCCATACATGGGTGGGCGCTCACTACCCAACGGCCACCAGCGCCCCCTTTGTGATTTTTCTACTCGTTTTATTTCTACTCATCTTCCTCCTCTCACCTTGCGAACGATGCTGTCCTCCATGTTTGTTTTCTTGTTGCTCCCCTGTTTGCCCATCAGCGTGATCTCCAGCTGACAGAAGGGTTTCGGCAGGATGTCGCACTGGGTGAAGAACTTCCTCCACTCTACAATGTAGGCCTTGAGCAGCGCTGTGTCGTCCTGGTGGCTCAGCACACGCTGCCATGACAACGGAGGAAAACACAAGTTAGATGTTGTGGAGGTTTACTGACAAACACATTCAGGTAGTTGAAGACTTTAGGTTCTCTGGGGCACGACGAATGAGTTTGTAGATCATGAAAACATGTATATTTATCTTACGTAAAGAATTTAGCTTTATCTCAACTTATCCAACAGATGGCAGTACTGAACAATGGAAACACAGTGAGCTGCTGAAGCCTTTGTGTTTATCTGACTGCATCAGTCGTGTGTCATGTTGTGTGTGTTACAGGGAGGTTTTAGGTTCCAGTTGGTGAGTTTTTTTAATTAGTTTTGTTTATTAGGATCCCCAAATTCTGCAGCTATTCTTCCTGGGGACCGCAACAACCATTACTGTTGGCTGTAAGGTTTGTTGGTTTGTTTTTCAAATAGGGTCTATGTTACTTAGTCAGACATTACATCAATATGTGGAAGAACCATCAGAGGTTAAAGGGCGTATTTATAATAACCATAAACAAACAAAAACACAGACAAAAACAACCAAGAAACATGAAACTGGGACTGATCCAAACAGACTCAAACACACACTACTCACATTCTGTGCTTGTTTGATAAAATCTAAGATATCCTCTTTTAGGGCTTGATGGATTTTTGCTGGTCCTTTATCATCCCATAAACAAACAGCATGGACATCTCTGGAGGGAGGACAAAGAAAAAAATTAGGAAAGAATGAAAATGATATCACAAGTTATTTTTTTTTAATAACGAATGAGAACATGTTTAAAACTGTTTATCTGAGGTTTGCAACACTTTACAGAACAACACATTTGACATTCATTACGGTAAGTTTGCAGCTATCTATGCAGACAATTGCCACTGAAAACTACAGGGCTATGAGAAGTCTGGGTACTTTCCAACATCATTTTTTAAAAAGCTCATGTTGCTAGGGAACAGTTCAACATCTTCTCTGATATTTCTTTTTTTGCACCAAATACGTAGATCGTGCAAAGTCCTGGAAGCTTTAAAAAATATTACTGTCACATGTTGTAAAGGTTTAAAGAGAGAGTGGCCACATGTCGGAATCAAACTGGGCCCTCTTGGAGGACTGTAGCCTAGACTAGGCTACCGGCACCCCACTGTTCAGTTTTATAGAGAATAAAGTCCTAATATCAAATCATACACGGGAAGAAATGTAGTGTCAATCTCATTGAAAACAGAAACACTGCCAACTGATGCCTGATCGTAGTTGAATAGGATTCATACTGCCTCACTTTTCTTAACTATGCACCTCAAAGTCGGAGCCACTCTTCTCATACTTGTTGACACGCTCCTTGAAATGTGACCACTTCTGTTTTTTCAGACCTCTTGGAGAAGTTAATATACCAAAATGTTTTGTTTTTTTTGTCTTAGGTTCTTCTTTCTCTCTTCCCCTCAAGACCAGAAACTGAAATCACAAACTTCTCTTATTGACCACTTTTACTCTGATATCGACTCTTTGTCATTTAAAGTTACTCACACAAGTCTGGTCCAGGAAACCCCAACATCCCAAAACACACATTTCTTGAAGCCTTTTTAATCTGTACATCTGTACCTTCAACCTGTATACTCTTGATGTGGATAAGAACCCCCTCCAAAGACTAAGGAATATTTTGATCCTCCTCATTCAATCTAAACTCAAAAGAGCCCCACTCAATCACATCTTTGAGCTAAACAAAAAGATACCAAGATTGTAATTTGGCAGTCTTATCTGAACACACTTCTTTAAATAATAATGATAAATTACACCACTTTCATAAATGACTCACACTAAAGAAGATTTCTGTGAAGTAGATTTCTATTAGAAAAGACAAATTGTACATCAAGTTGTGGCATTTAAAGTATGGAAACAAGACACTTCTCCATCTAGGTTTATGAGTGGAGCAGATCCACCAGGCTTATCTCCACATTTATGACATTGTGTGGGGATAAAGTAAAGTAGAGCACCTGTTGGTAATAAATAAACCCATCAGCTGAAATGCTCTAAAATAGTATGCAAGCCGTGTTTTGTCATTCAACAGAGTAATGCAACTGTTTTAAGAATCTGAAGCAGCAGGAGCACGAGTACCAGACCAGTTTTTAAAATGAGACAGAGGAAGACAGGACATGGAGCAGAGGGTATCTCTTACGAGAACAAGTCGAACCACTGTTGCTTGGTGACGGCCTCCTGTCTCAGCAGCTTGAGAACGATGGGCCGCATCAGATCCCACTTGTCCTCAAACTGCAGGGACCCTTTGTTCTGGACGAGAGATATGGGACACATGGAGGGAAAGAAGGAACAGGAAGGATATAAAAAAGCAATGGGAAGTGATGTTTAGGGTAAAGAAATAGAGAAATACATCAAAAGAAATACAAAGAATAAAGACAAACTAAAGGCTTGGATATAATAGTTAGAATCTCATATAAGCTTTATAGCTTGTTCTACATTTCTAATTAAAAACAATTACTTAGGAACGTTTTTTTGGTGTTTTAAAATTGTGCTTTGCATGATTGTTTTTGCTGATTTATCTGGATCCAAGAAGCCCCGACCCAGATCCACGTTTCTGCTTCACTTTGATAACTTCAACTTTATTTGTCCCTGAAGGGCGATTGGTTTTGAGGCAAGTCAGTTAAATATTGCTGCATGGCTGCAATGAACAAATCTCTTCATAATTTACTGATCTTCTTACTATTTACTAAGTATTTGTTTACAACGTTACAATTCACTTAGCAGACGCTTTTATCCAAAGCGACGTACATCAGAGATTATGTAGAACACTAATCCATTCATACACCGCCACCGAAGCAGAGGGAGCAATGCAGTGGTTAAGTGTCTTGCCCAAGGACACACCGGACATGTTGCCCAGCTGGGGATCGAACCCTCGACCTTCTGGTTGAGAGGCGACGACTCTACCAACTGAGCCACAGCCGCCCATATTTGTATATTTTAAACATGTTTATTTATTTAAAGTCTAAAGTTTATTAAAAGAGGGGAAGTTGTTTTTGACAAATCTCAAAATCCTTATCATACAACCATAAACTTTAAACTCCAAACGAATGCTAGTCTTTAAATTATGTGATTAGGAATTTATACAATCAATCGTTTGGTTCAATGTAAGCAGGCTAAGAATAGCTTTAACCTAGTGTGAAGAGGGAATATGCTTCTTAAAGGAGCAGCAGAAAATAACCTCATATTAAAATGTAACATCGCTGATTTTATCATGGTTGTGCAAGTTTTAAGAAAGGTGTTTGTTTTGAAAGATAGATAGAGAGAGAGAGAGAGAGAGAGAGAGATAGAGAGAGAGAGAGAGATAGTTTATAGATAGATAGAGAGAGAGAGAGAGAGAGATAGAGATAGAGACAGAGAGAGAGACAGAGAGAGATAGAGAGAGAGAGAGAGAGAGAGAGAGAGAGCGATAGAGAGAGAGAGAGAGAGATAGTTTATAGATAGATAGAGAGAGAGAGAGAGAGATAGAGATAGAGATAGAGACAGAGAGAGAGACAGAGAGAGAGAGAGAGAGAGAGAGATAGATAGAGAGAGAGAGAGAGAGGTAGATAGATAGAGAGAGAGAGAGAGAGAGAGAGAGATAGATAGATAGTTTATAGATAGATAGATAGAGCGATAGATACTTTATAGATATATAGATAGATAGATAGATAGAGAGAGAGAGAGATAGATAGAGATAGAGAGATAGAGATAGATAGATAGATAGATAGATAGAGAGAGAGAGAGGTAGATAGATAGAGAGAGAGAGAGAGAGAGAGAGAGATAGATAGTTTATAGATAGATAGATAGAGCGATAGATACTTTATAGATATATAGATAGATAGAGAGATAGATAGAGAGATAGAGAGAGAGAGAGAGAGAGAGAGAGAGATAGAGAGAGAGAGATAGATAGATAGTTTATAGATAGATAGATAGATAGATAGTTTGTAGATGATAGATAGAGAGAGAGAGAGAGAGAGAGAGAGATAGATAGATAGATAGATAGATAGCTAGAGCGATAGATACTTTATAGATCAAGGGGGATGAATATTTTAGGAAACCCCTAATGTCATGATAATAATGTATAATGTCTCCTGTAATTACTAATTATACCAAGAAAATCTAAGTTAACCTGTACAGGGATATGAATATAAACCTGTACACAATTTAAATGAAGGATTCTTTTTTATCACAGATTAGAGGTGACCTCTGGTATACAGCAGCAGTGTACAGCAGTGTCTGTATGCAGGTCAGACAAATGTCAAGAGTCTGTGTGCATACTTTAAGGTGCAGTTGTGCCAATATTTGATTTATTATACAAACTATCTGTGCAGCTTTAAGTCTGTGTGGGGTTCACTGTTCGCTCCACCCTGACATAACAGAGGTGTTACATGGATTATGGTTGTGAAAACCACTTTAATCAGCAGCTGCTTTAACAAAAAAACGAGTGAACTAGTACACAGTGGATTCATCTTTTGCAGGTCATTGTTGTTCTCTGCCCACCTTCACTGAGCTCCTGAACGTCTCTGACATTAACCTGCAGGTGTTCGGACAGCCTGTCAATGCTACCTGTCGTTGTAGCCTGTGGAGCTACCTGACCAGTGACTGAATCATATATTTTAAAGGTTTTATATGAGACCTGTACACTTTACTTTGCAGACAGCACAGACAATAAGCTTTTCTTTGCATGCAGGAAAGGAGATGTATTCTGCAGGTTAATGTCGAGGGCAGCTCGCTTTGATGGCTGTTTGATTAGCTAGCTAGCCACCATTAATGCCACTGAAATATTTGCACATTAGCAACAAAAAGCCAGCATAAGTTTAATGTTTTAAAGGGTGTCCTGTGTCGGGGAGCTTTAGTGTCTCCGCAGCTGTACAGTGTTGTTTTTAGGGTCTTCAGAGGACACGGTTTCATGTTGTGTTTGTATTTATCTGATTTGGTTGAAAGCTATCTGAGAAGATAAGCTGTGGTTTCATTTAGAAGATGTCTTGTGTTCAAGTCAGTCGTAATAAATCGTTTCAGAAATAGACTCCCGAAAAAAACACCGGATAACGACAACGCTGGTAACAGTGACTTCAGACATATTTCTGTATTATTCCCACATTTACGTCATATTTGTTGTTATTAAATGCACTAAACAGTAAGAATACACACACACTCGCTTGCAGTAAAAGTGTGTGACTGTAAATGTCTTGAAAATCTGCACACAAATATGGGAATATGATATATTCAAGAGCTTCTTACCTTTAACAAATTAGACGTCGCCATGTTTCTTCAACTTATCACCTCGCAGAATCTCGCGAGAACAAGCGGCTCGCTCAGGATTAGGTCATGGTAGCGTTACACTGAATATATATTTTATTGTTTCTGACACCAAATAATCTTCAAATTTGATGAGACCGCTTATCAACGACAGGAAATAATTAATTAGAAATACATAATGTGGAATTAATAAGAAAAATAAATAAATATATGCCTAAAGTAAATCTGTAAACACTAAAGGACACTCAGTTTAGGTGGTTTTCTTTCACTGGAAAAATTAAACATTTGATTTGTAGCTATTCCCACTGCACTTCAGTCTATGAATTATATTGATGTTGTTGCAATAAGTTTAACTCATGTGTCTACACTTTGGATTTTTGTGACACTACCTTGATCTAGTAGCCTATATTACGTATTTGTTTCTGCTTTTACACCTGATGGCAGTTTTGTGTCATTGAGATGAGTAATGCTATCTACACAGACAATAATCAGTATTTTAATTAATTTACTTATTTCCTACTACTTCCTTTCCTGGAAAAAAAAACCCAATGATGAAGTACTTTTCCTCCAAAATGAGATTTGATTTTATCTAATCAACAGATAATGAATGAGAGTCAAAACAAGAAGAACAGTGATGACTCCTTTAAATGTGTCTTTCATTGTCAGTTCTTATCTCTCTAAGTGCTGCTGCAGGCTGTTAAACACATTATTCACACTCACACTGATAAGTCAAAGAGTAATCTTTGTCCTCTGACTCAGTTAATCATTCAGCTCTTGAAATGTAAAAGTGAAGAAGTTAAAAGCTTGCGACAGTTTAAATTCAGAGGATTGTTCCATCGGCCGTGTGAAGACATGGATACTAAAGAGTCAGGAGAGACTTTAAGGGACACGAGTTATGAGAACCAAAGCAGAGGATTCATGAAGCGGATCAGGAAATTCAATGCCAAGGAAGTTTTCACCTGGTAAGTTATCAGTTGAAATAACAAGAGCCTGTCTGTACAGAGGACTGTTACTTTACTAATGTAGGAATAATCATTCTTGTAAGTATAATATCAACCTTAACTGGTTTCAGAATTTAAAACATCAGCAATTCATTATATAATTATATACTATACTCTCTTCTGAATCAGTCCATTTATTCTGCTGCTTTGTTGCTTTAAGTTCATTTTGATGCTGACACTTTAGTGCTTTTCCAAATGATGGGTCTTTAAATAAGAGTATTTTTGGGATTGATACTATAATTTAAGATAAGATAAGGATTTAAGTGATTCCTCCTCAGCGGTGTAAACATTAAAAAGTTTAGGTCAGGCAAGCTTATTATAGGCAAGTTAAGAGAGAATTTCTCGTCTTTGCACGGGATAAATGACCTCCAATCTAGTAAATAACAAATAAATAAATAAATAAATTCCTTGCATGTTATTGGTTGATCATGAATTATTTGTAGTTCACAGATCATTTATAGCCACTTGGTTTTAGGGGGGAAAGGGCCTGCTGTTCAGAAGTGTTGTTTTGGTCGAGCCCATATGTAAGATAAATATAAGTTCGATTTTTGAACAAAAAGATAAAGAGCATAACAAAAAAGGCTTTGACAAGATTTTTAATTTAAAAAATGATTTATAAAAAAAACTTTTAAATTGTAAAACTTTTTTTTTTTTTTTTTTTTTTTACTTTTTAACAAATAGTTTTTGTTTTGGTCTTTGTGCTGGGCAAACTTTCCCAGCTCCTTGTTGTTGTTGTACCAATACGAGTGTTATCAATCTTCTCATCTTACTCTGGAGAAAAAAAAAGTGGATAAACAAATAAAATGTCAAAACTTCCTTTGTAAGACATTTTGCCCCCTTTGATTCGCTATCAAGAATATTGAAAAACTTTAAAGATTTGCTTCCCTCCTCTCCGTCAGGCACTTGGCCAAGACGTTGGCCATGGGTCAGGGCCTGGCTGTTCTCATCTGTGGGACGGCAGTCACCTCTCAGTACCTGGCCACACACTTCCATGTGAACACACCGATGCTGCAGAGCCTCCTGAACTACACTTTGCTGTGTGCCACCTACACCACCATGCTGATCTGCAGAACAGGTGACCATCTATCTCTTCACACCTGAGACAATGCACTGGAGGAATACTTCATGATGTATTTCTATAGCTGTTAGGATTGTATCGTTTGAATTGCAAATTTGAAATCTTCTGCTTAAATTCTATAAAATAATGTAACAGTGTGATGTACAGAGAGAGCCGTGCTGAGTTTTACTCTTACAAAAAAGTTCAGTACTTTAGTGAAAATGTGAGATGCCTTCACATGAGCAGGTTCCATGTTTGTTTCATTCCATTTCTTACGATCAGTCAGCTCATTTATTAATTTGGGACACCTATATACACATAGCTACAAACACAGAATATTCTGAATTAAGTGCCCAACACTCACAGGCCTTTGTTCTTCACATGAGTTCCTTTAATTAGACTAAAAAAAGATCATCGTTAATACTTTGACTCATGTAGTATACTGACAAAATGTAACTATAATATAATATAATTAACTATTAAGTCAAGAAAACCATTATTTCAGATATGCCATGACAAGAAAGTTACTTTTTTGTAAATGGGGAAATCAAATGATCATGCAGAGATGATGGATGAAAGCAGTGATTCACTTTCATCAAACTGTCCTCGGGCTTTGTGTTGAAACAAACAGATGTGTGACTGAAGTTCAGGGGTGTTCCCCTTTAAAACGCAGGGGATGGCAATATCTTACAGATTCTGAAGCGGCGGTGGTGGAAGTACCTCCTGCTGGGCCTGGTGGACGTGGAAGCCAACTACGCTGTGGTTAAAGCGTACCAGTACACCACCCTCACCAGTGTTCAGGTGGGTGCAGGCTGTGAATGTGTGGATGTCATAGAGTCAAGTTAAGTCAAGGCGTTAAGTCAAGTTTTATTCACTGAAGCAAAAATATGTCATTACATTTAAAGCTTCTTAAAATGTTTCAAATCAGAACAGATTTTTTTCACCCTTTGTTATTACTTTGAACTAAAAAAAGTTAAACTATTTATTAGTTTCATCGTGAAATAAAATGTGTGTATTTCTAATTATTTCTATTACATTTTTGTTAAATAATATCTTATTTCTGTTTGCAGCTGCTGGACTGCTTTGTGGTTCCAGTCCTGATGATTCTGTCCCGCTTGTTTTTGAAGACACGCTACAGGCCGGTCCACTATATAGCCGTCTTTATCTGTCTCCTCGGGGTGGGGGCCATGGTGGGAGCCGACCTGCTGTCTGGACGAGACCAGGGCTCCAGTAAGAACTCACAGAGCTCATCATTTTCTCCAGGCTGTCATTTGTTAGGCCCGTCTTTCAGTGTTCAGTGTCTGAATTTATGAAGCTAAAGGGAGAAATGTGAACATTTTACGTATCACTAATACATATAAGGTGTCATAAATATTATATGGCTGCAAAGGAAAGTGTGCAAAGTCTGATAAATGTCCTGAAGTGATCCCTAGAGTCAGAGAGGGTTAGGGATTAGGAAGGCTTAGGTTTGAAAATAAAATATCTGTGGTTGTGTTAAAGGAAAAGAACAAGTCAAACGTTCAAAAATTAGCCGTTAACGGTTTGATCAATTTAGACCCATGCATCAAAAATCATCAATGAGCCCCAATTTAATTTCAATTAACCAAAAGTTATGTTTCATCCTATGCACTTTTTTGTGTGTGAAAAAAATTAATAAATAGTGAAAATGTATTTCAAAAGACCAAACCAAGGCAAAACCAACGAAACCATGTGGATAAACTGTGATAATATAAAAAGGTTTGATCACAGCTTTGATTCTCTCCTCTCCTCTCCTCTCCTCTCCTCTCCTCTCCTCTTCTTCTCTCCTCTCCTCCTCTCCTCTCCTCTCCTCTCCTCCTCTCCTCCTCTCCTCCTCTCCTCTCCTCTTCTCCTCTCCTCTCCTCTCCTCTCCTCTCCTCCTCTCCTCTCCTCTCCTCTTCTTCTCTCCTCTCCTCTTCTTCTCTCCTCTCCTCCTCTGCTCTCCACTCCTCTCCTCTCCTCTCCTCTCCTCTCCTCTCCTCCTCTCCTCTCCTCTCCTCTCCTCTCCTCTCCTCTCCTCTTCTTCTCTCCTCTCCTCTTCTTCTCTCCTCTCCTCCTCTGCTCTCCACTCCTCTCCTCTCCTCTCCCCTCCTCTCCTCTCCACTCCTCTCCTCTCCTCTCCTCTCCTCTCCTCTTCTTCTCTCCTCTCCTCCCCTCCCCTCCCCTCCTCTCCTCTCCTCTTCTTCTCTCCTCTCCTCCTCTCCTCTCCTCCCCTCCTCTCCTCTCCTCTCCTCTCCCCTCCTCTCCTCTCCCCTCCCCTCCTCTTCTCTCCTCTCCTCTCCTCTTCTTCTCTCCTCTCCTCCTCTCCTCTCCTCTCCTCTCCCCTCCTCTCCTCTCCTCTCCTCAGCCTCAAACATCTTGTTAGGAGACGGCTTGGTGCTGCTCAGTGCTGCTCTGTACGGTGTGTCTAACGTGTGTCAGGAGTACACAGTGAAGAACCTGAGCAGGGTGGAGTTTCTGGGGATGGTCGGCCTGTTCAGCACAGTCATCAGCACTATTCAGATGTAAGCGTGTTTATGTGGATCTGACTATTCTTATGACTCCTTCGACATGACTTTACTTTACCTGTGATTGTTTATTTCTCCTTACACAGGGTGATCCTGGAACGTAATGAAATTGCTAACATCCAGTGGAGCTGGCAAGTTGGTAAGTGCTCAAATACCACATAAACATTTGGCTCAATATGCACGCAAAGATTTCCCCTCTCTGGTTCGATTTATGACTTGACAACAAACTGACCCTGGTTCTAAAGGTGAATAATGTTTCCTTAATGTTGGTGTTTTGACTCTGACTTGATTCAGTGTTGTGTCTCTCCTCTCAGTGCTCCTGTTCGCTGCCTTTGGGTTGTGTATGTATGCTCTGTACAGCTTTATGCCGATAGTGATGAAGCTGAGCAGCGCCACCTCCGTCAACCTCTCCATGCTCACTGCTGACCTCTTCAGCCTCTTCTGTGGGATCTTCCTCTTCCAGTACAAGGTGAGCGAACACACACACTGATACGTCTTGATTGATCAACTCTTTGTTTTTAATTTGTCAGAAATCCCATGAGAAGACTAACCCCAATCGATCTACAAACAAGTACTGTGCATGCATATAGAGTCACATATTGCTCTATCTTCTGCGCCAATATTGTTTAGAATATATATATTTTTTTAAACAGTGATCCACTGGTTTCACTGGCTGTTCCTTCATTATCATACACTTACTTATATACATATACTGTATGTTGGGTTGCATTAGTCTCATTTTAACAAATCACTTTTCCTCTCCCCTTTAAAGCACTAATTGTATTTGTCTGAAAGTTGCTATATAAATAATTACTGAGTATAGTCACCGACAACTGCAATATTAAATCCCATGTGATCAATGTTTGAAAAACAACAACAGTGATCTGAACTATAAGGATATAATCAAGAATTTTAAAAGTTAGACGTGAGCCAAAGACAGTCAGTGTGAAGCAAGCTGTCATAAAAACACACACACACACACACACACACACACTTTAACACTTTTCCTTCATCCCAACTCTCTGGGTCATAGTGACCTGCTGAATGTTAAACAGACAAAGCAGTATTGATAAATGATTACAGGACTTAGAGAGATATTTAAAGGTAATATTTGACTTTTTTATGGTTTATTTTTTGGCGTTTTATGCCTTTATTTAGAGATAGGACATTGAGTCAGAGATTGGGGGGAGAGAGAGAGAGAGTGGGGAATCACATGAGGGAAAGCAGCCACAGGTCAGGTTTGAGCTTCCCGCTTGGAGGACTATAGCTTCTGTACATGGGGCTCACACACTAACCACTAGGCTACCGGCACCCCAAGGTAATCTCTTCAGTTGGACCTAAAGACAGCTCCACCTGAATGATAATGTTCCTCTCTGACTCGTGGATGTGTAGTGAAAAGTAACAGGTAGCCTATTAATTTATGAGGCATGTGTCATTGTTGTGTTTGTTGCTTGTTTCTGCTGCCCCCCAGTGGTCAGAAAAAATTGTTTTGAGATTTCAGATTTCAGTTGAATAAGTCAGCAGATAAATATGAAGAATTATAACAGAATTAACTTCCCAGAATAAAAATAATCAAACCTGTAAACTCTCTGCCCCCCGCCTCAGTTCTCTGGACTCTACATGGTGTCGCTGGTGGTCATCCTCATCGGCTTCGTCACCTTTAACGCTGTACCAACACCACAGCCTGCCACCTCCCCTTCCTCGTCCATCAGTGAGGAAGGTTCCTATGACAACACTGTGGCCACTCAGGATGGAATCCAAAAGCAGGAAGTCTCTGTCAGGATCACCACGGAGGATGAGGGGCAGGAGAGAGAGGAGCAGCGAGGGGACAGAGAAAAGGAGGCGATGAGGACGAGTCAGAAAAAGATAGATAATGTAACCGTTGGACGCAGCACTAAAATGTAAAAAAAAAGCATCAAAATCCTGTCAGTATGTCACATTTTATATCTTTATATACATTTATTTATTGCTTTTATAATATGGAAACAAATGTACAAAAAGTACAAATAAAAGCAAACAGTCACAGACGTTTGAAGCTTTTTTTATTGTTGTTTTTTGATCATAAATCCTCAGATAGTAACGTCACAATATGTGGAAATATATTGTTGATTGTTTAGATTTTTGTAGTCATGTATTTAGCCATGGATGTGACGACACAAGATAATGTTTTAAAAAAAGATCATCTATTACTGAAGATGAGATAAATTGATCCCACAGCAAGAACATTTTCAGTGTTAACATCAATAAAAGAAACAATGAAGCAAAGCAAAGCAGGAATACACGTTGCACACAGTGCATAGATAATGGTTGAACATGTAACATATTGTACTTAAGTGATGGCATTTGGGCATTTTTGTATTTTTCTACATTTTCATCCAATTTTGACTGCAGCCAAAATGTCATTCAGAGGATTTTGTAGTCTAAGCACTCATGTAGTAAACACACTCACTAGCATCCTGCAGCAATGAACCATTCAACTGCAACAGGCAGAATCTTGTCAAAAGTAGGCCTCCATCTTTATTGTGCAAAAATATATTGTAAACACACAACAACAAACCATGAGGCATGCTGAAATGATCTGCAGTACTGCTCCTCAGTCTGCGGGTAAAAGATTGTTTGTCAGTGTTTTCCTGAATCAAAAAACATTCATGTGATCCTTTAAGGTTTCTTACATTGATAAAAAAAACTTTTAAAGGATTTTTATGGCGGTCATCCTAATATTTGAGTGTTGATTTTGGCAGAGAAGCAAATGAGCCTATTTCAGATGTCAAGAAGTTAAACGGATATAAAAAAGAAAATAAGAGACTGAAGATATAAGATGTAGAAATGTCTTCTCAGTCCGTCATTAAATTCTTCTTCTCCTCTTTTGTTGGGAAACTTGTTCCAACCTCCTCAGTCGGTTTTGTCTGAGCTCCTCCAGTGCCACCTCCTCCGCAGCAGGGCGTTGAAAGTCTCTCTGCCTGGATCGCCCTTTAAAATGAAATCTCATTATATATCATTTTCACTTTTTCTCATCATGTGTTGACAGTCATTTTAAACTGTTCAGACTAAAGGGTTTAGTTCAGCAACAAGACGACAAACATTCATTCTCTGTTTAGATATTTCTTACCTCGTTCATTCATGCTGTTTCGGATCGCCATGTCTATCTGCTCTGCCTCTGTCATTCCTGAAATATCGGGTTCTCTATCAGCAGATGGATAATTTCTCCCACTATAATCTGCATGCTGTGGATTTTCTCGTCTCACCCCACTGTAACCTAAACACACATTTAAACACTTGTTAATCACTTATTGTGAACTCCTTGATCAGGGACACAAAATAATTAAGATACACAAGAAATAAAACTTTGTTTTTTCTCGTCCAGTTTTTCATACTTTCTTTGACACTTACTTCCTTTTGGATAATTTACTCCAGGTCTGTAATGATCAGTCAAATCTGGGTAAATCTCACATTTTCTCTGAGCATTAGCTGAGTCCGCAGGGACTTTGGGATGGGAACCAGAGGGATGCCGGTTTAAATCAAGTGCAGACCAAAGAATGGTCATTGGTCTAGTGCTTCAGAGTGTTCAGACAGTAAATCCCCAACTGCCTGCAGCACCCCCTGTGTGCAGCCCACTCTCTGTTAATACATGTTCATAGGTTTGTGCATGTTGTGTCATTCAGTGTGTACTGTGTGTGTGTAGGATGTCTTTCAATAACAGAGAGTAAACATGAATTTTGTGCCTCCTTGCAAAGAGTGGTGCAGGATTGTGTTTGAATAACTGCCACACAAAATCTGAACAGTGTCGTACCTGAAGAGCTGTAATAGGAACTTAAGTGATGATCAGGTCTGAGGGATGACACAACAACTGATGGAGAAAAACCAGAGGATGCAATGAATATTTACAGAATTGTTATCATGCTCTTATAAACATTCAGATTCACTTCATGGACAAAAGTCAGAGGACACCCCGACTCATGTCGCTTCTTACAATCCAGCTCACTGCTCTGCACAAACACATATTTACAATTCAAAATGGTTCATAAAGGGGTCAGTGTCTTTAAATGCAGCCCAATCACAGGATGCCATCTTTTCAGCAATTCAGCTATTAACCGAAATGCAACAAGACCTCAGTCAGTCAGAAAGAGGACAACGATTGATGAAGAGATGTGCATAAAAATGACCTTTCATGCGTTCATCACTCCCTACAAGGTTCATGCAATGTGTTGAAGTCTTTATGAAACATGTTCCCATGGCCCGGGAGCTGCATGGATGCCTCACGTCATCGAGCGCTTTGCCAAATGTTGGGTGGAGTAGAGTGAAGCATGCAGCAGAAACCTGTTCTGTGGAGTGATGACTCATGGTTCACTATGCATCAGTCTAAAGGACAAGTCACAGCGTGGTGCCTACTGTGAAGCGGGGGAAATTAAAGATGTGATGGATCAGGTTCCCAATGTCTTTTGGTCATGAAGTGTACATGAGCCCTCAGTAGCTGCAAATGATATATTTACTGACAATAACTTCATATAAACCGAACAGGCATTTAAGAAAGAAACACACAGACACAAACACAAATCTCCAGACCTGCACATATCCTCATGATGGTCTCCAGTGGACCCACAGTGTACAGCAGACCCACCAGGATACCTGCCAGGTTGGCGATTACAGAGGTCCTGAAGCAAAGTACACAGTATGCTATTCCAGTGTAGATTACTGGAACTGGAGGATAATATCACAACATGTGAACCCAAAGCTCCTATGAAGAGTTTTTATCTGAAACAGAATGACACTAATACAGACGGCTCTTTATGAACTAAAGAAGCAAACAAGACCTTTTTGTTTCTATTTAACATTTTATATGCCTGTTAACTCTAACAGCTGAGTCAGCCTCATTTCAATTTTCAAAACAAAAGGTTCACTGTGAGTTGTTAAACATTTAAAGGTCACATATTATTTTTCTTTTCAACCAATTTAAATAAGTGAAGTTTCTTGTTCTAAATCCACTCTGATCCTGTATTTGATCATGTCTATAAACCCCTCTATTTCAGCCCTGCTCAGAACAGGCTGTTTCTGTGTCTGTACCTTTAAATATGTAAATGAGCTGTGTCTGACCACGCCCCCTCTCTGGAAGGGTTTGGGTGTACTCGGTGCTTTCTTGCTCCATGTCCTATTGTTTACGGTGAGAAGGCAGACTCAGAGGGCAGAACAAACACCTAGCTGTGGGAGTGTCACCCACCTGTGGGAGGGGCTACTGCCCTTTGTGATGTCATGAAGGGGAAATCTCCAAACGGCCTGTTTGAGCACACATTTTCTGAAAAGTGGAGCAGGCAGAAGACAGAGAGGATGGACTTTTCTCATGATTGGGGGGTTTGTAGACAGACTAGAGACACATGTTAGTGTGTTTATATTATATATTCATAATATGTGACCTTTAAAATAAAGAAGGATGAGCTATTTTTTTGAACATGTGCAGTGCAAGATCTGCAAAAAAACAGAATAATAAAAGTTACAGTTTAATGTGCACACTAACATCTTTACGTTTACTTTCTGTACGCTGAGTTCCAGTGTGAACTAATAAACTTGAGTTGGTGCCTCAGGAAAATACTGGTCATTACTTGGTGCAGGATCTTACCATGGAGCGATCAGATAGAGCAGCACAAGCTCCACCCAGCTCGCAAAGCGGTTGGACACACGAATCGTCCACACGTAGGTCTCGCCTCCTGGGTCATCGTGGTTACTGACCACCTTCAGAGCAAACACGACCCCTACAAACACATTTGAATTGAGAAGAATCAGAAACACAGCGACGATTATATGGAGTGGTTGGAAAAAATAGAAAAAAATAAATATCACCAGAACAGAGAGAGTCGATAAATATGTAATCAGAAGAAAATGAAATGACAAATAACTCAACTCGTTAGACACTTTACATGTTATTAAAACAACAATAAATGTACAAACTCATATTTGTTATTTCTAAATGTTTAAGGGCTTCAGCTGATCATTATTATCGTTATTATCATAATTTAATAGTCAGCAAATTAATTAATTGAATAACTAATTAATCAGAAAATTACTTAATTGACTGATCGATATTTTTTATTTCATGTTAAATTTTGGAATATAAGAGAAATGTGTCTCTTCACAATTAACAGTTTTTTCAACACTGAATAAAAATAAAATCTTAAAGAACGTAAAAAGGTTCAAAGCATAGTCTCAGTACCTGAGAAGCCAACAGCACACTCGTGTATCAATCCCACGAGTGGATCCTTCGAGTCCACCACGACTTTAAGGAGCCAGGCTTGCAGCAGTAGGTGGACGACTCCTGTGAGCACATAGAAGACGGACAGCATGTAGAGGAACCAGGCTCCACCCAGACGTCGCTCCAGCCAGATCCCTTTCCAGAGGAAGGACGTCATGTTGAAGTAAAGGTGCCAATCATTGAGGTGGTGCAGGGGGGACAGGAGGAGGCGGCTCCACTCTTTATACATGTACACTTGTTGGAGGTTCACACAGACCTGAACAAAAAATAGATCATTTTGTATATTTTTTTATATTTTATATATCCTTTAAATTAGTCTATTTGCACCCTGTTGAAAGAAAAGTGAACAAAAGTACATCACATGTTCAGGTGAGGTAGAAACTAGAAACCCACTGTGGGCTTGTCTCAAAACTTTACCTAAAGAGATCAACTATGAAAAAGGAGGTAGTTAGACGCACATCCCGTCGGTGCAGGCCAACCCAAATCAGCAGACTGAGGAAGAAGACAGGCTCGAACACTTGCTCAAATGATCACCTGATGAAGACGGGCCTATCTCCTTCCTCAGTCATTTAGAAAACAAAAAGGTATCACAAAAAACATCTTAATTCTTCCTGGGTTCTTATGATGGTTCTTATGATGGTTCTTATGATGGTTCTTATGATGGTTCTTATGATGGTTCTTGTGATGGTTCTTATGATGGTTCTTATGATGGTTCTTATGATGGTTCTTGTGATGGTTCTTGTGATGGTTCTTATGATGGTTCTTATGATGGTTCTTGTGATGGTTCTTGTGATGGTTCTTATGATGGTTCTTATGATGGTTCTTATGATGGTTCTTGTGATGGTTCTTGTGATGGTTCTTGTGATGGTTCTTATGATGGTTCTTATGATGGTTCTTGTGATGGTTCTTATGATGGTTCTTATGATGGTTCTTATGATGGTTCTTATGATGGTTCTTGTGATGGTTCTTATGATGGTTCTTATGATGGTTCTTGTGATGGTTCTTGTGATGGTTCTTATGATGGTTCTTGTGATGGTTCTTATAAATGGTTCTTATGATGGTTCTTGTGATGGTTCTTATGATGGTTCTTGTGATGGTTCTTGTGATGGTTCTTATGATGGTTCTTATGATTGTTCTTATAAATGGTTCTTATGATGGTTCTTATGATGGTTCTTGTGATGGTTCTTGTGATGGTTCTTATGATGGTTCTTATGATGGTTCTTGTGATGGTTCTTATGATGGTTCTTGTGATGGTTCTTATAATGGTTCTTGTGATGGTTCTTGTGATGGTTCTTATGATGGTTCTTGTGATGGTTCTTGTGATGGTTCTTATGATGGTTCTTGTGATGGTTCTTATGATGGTTCTTGTGATGGTTCTTGTGATGGTTCTTATGATGGTTCTTGTGATGGTTCTTATGATGGTTCTTGTGATGGTTCTTGTGATGGTTCTTGTGATGGTTCTTATGATGGTTCTTATGATGGTTCTTGTGATGGTTCTTATGATGGTTCTTGTGATGGTTCTTGTGATGGTTCTTGTGATGGTTCTTATGATGGTTCTTGTGATGGTTCTTATGATGTTTCTTATGATGGTTCTTGTGATGGTTCTTGTGATGGTTCTTATGATGGTTCTTGTGATGGTTCTTATAATGGTTCTTGTGATGGTTCTTGTGATGGTTCTTGTGATGGTTCTTATAATGGTTCTTGTGATGGTTCTTGTGATGGTTCTTGTTATGGTTCTTATAATGGTTCTTGTGATGGTTCTTGTTATGGTTCTTATAATGGTTCTTGTGATGGTTCTTGTTATGGTTCTTATAATGGTTCTTGTGATGGTTCTTGTGATGGTTCTTGTGATGGTTCTTATAATGGTTCTTGTGATGGTTCTTGTGATGGTTCTTGTGATGGTTCTTATGATGGTTCTTGTGATGGTTCTTATGATGGTTCTTGTGATGGTTCTTGTGATGGTTCTTGTGATGGTTCTTGTGATGGTTCTTGTTATGGTTCTTATAATGGTTCTTGTGATGGTTCTTGTGATGGTTCTTGTGATGGTTCTTATGATGGTTCTTGTGATGGTTCTTATGATGGTTCTTATAATGGTTCTTGTGATGGTTCTTGTGATGGTTCTTGTGATGGTTCTTATGATGGTCGGGTTATATATGTCTGTTGGGTATCGTGCACTTTGGGTTCTTTTCTGTTGAATTGTATTTAATTATTTTTAGTATTTTACATTTGTTATGTTCTTGCTGTTGTTTCTGTTCTTCTGTGTTTGGTTTAGTTTGTTCTTGTTTTTGCTGTTTGTCAAAGCACTTTGTAAACCTGTGTTTTTAAAAGGTGCTATATAAATAAAATTATTATTATTATTATTATTATTATTATTATTATTAATAATTAAACTTACATAAAATCATTGAAAAATAAAAAAATAGTGTGGCATCGCTACAATTATGTAAAAAAAGTTAGATATTCTGGGTAATACATCACCTTTTTATATCTTTTGATATAAATATTGATATAACTCTCTTATCCATCCATCCAAAATATAAAACTACAGCTAAGGGCACAAACACAGGAACCAGTCTGAACATGAAGACTAAGAGTTTCTAGTGGTAGACATGCTCCTCATATCAAACTGTCGATTACCTGCACCAGAGGAGCAACAGGTAACATGTAATTATACACATTGAAAAACAGGAAGGTCAAGGTGACCACTGGGATATTGGCCAGACCCTCCTGGTAGAGCTGGACGATCAGAAGCAGCAGACCCAGCTGGAAACTCCTCTGCATAGTGAAAACACCCTGTGGAGAGATGGTTAAAGGGTAACATTGTTTAATCTGGTGAAAGGTGGAGACTCAACCTTTTGTCCAATAAATCTTATACAGTTTTTTAGTCATTTTTGTAACCAACTCCATCATGTTTTATGGCACAAATATCAAACTCTGTACCACCCTGCTCGTTAAAAAAAATCACAGCATCTGAATCTACAATCGTCAAACTACATCAGAAAATACCTGGAGTACTGACTCATCTTCCTCATCCGTTCAATTGTTATAAAACACAAAAGTTTATTTAGACAGAAAATGCAAACACTTAAATGAACAGGCTTCACCAAGTTAAACAGTTTTGAATTGATGCACACTTTATTCATACTTACTCAGATTGTGCTTGTCCGGTGTTCTGTTCTGTTTGTTTTGTGAATAAAAATGGATGGATGGGTGGAGCCGGGCAAACTTTCCGTCATGTTGGAGTATGTTTTGTCCTGCGTCTGCCAGTGCACTCCTGTAGAGAATTAAAAACGAAACCTAACTACAGAGCTGAGCTTTTTTAAAAGTGGCACAGTTCCCCAATTTGACCACAAGAGGGCAGTGACCAACATTTTTAAATAATAGCTTTCTTCTTTCTTCATCGTCCCTTTTCGGGTAAATTATTTTGAAAGTCTCTACCGGAAAAGTTGCCTCACTGACGTTACTTGATGAATGAAACAGGTTGCAGTATGACCAGAAGAGGGAGTTCAAGTCGTAAGGTTAGGGGGTGCTGGCATTTTATATTTAAAATATAATTAGAATATTGGTTTATTTCAATTATTGCTAAATGTATTATAAACATGTTGAATCTTTTACGTTTAAAATACTTCACAAATGTTTTTTTTTATTTTACTAGACTTACGTTTTTTTTCTATCTATCATTTGTACTAAATATTTTCATTTTAGGTAATACTATTATTAACAAATAATCCCCTTTGACTTGTTAAAGTCATGGATGAATGGCCTCTTATTGACAAAAATAAAATAAAACATGCAGTGGGAATAGAGAATTGCCACTGGGAAAAAGGAGAGAGGCTAATGATTTTGAGCATCTTCATCTAAGTTTTAAATACTGTTCATACTTTATTCTAAATGTTCTTTTTTTTAAATCAAAACTAAACTTTATTTTGAGTAAAATGTTTAGTTGAAGGTTTATGGTCTAGACAAACTTTCCATAATGATGAAGTTTGTAGTGTGTCCATGTATTGACTGATTGATTGATTGATTAAATTTATTTCAGTAAATCAAACATATCAAAAAAAACAAAATGAAAAGCACGAAAATACAATAAACAAAAAACAATGTTCAAATTATTTCACAAAAAAAGAAAAAGAAAAAGCAAATTACATATATTCAATTGATATGCCTGAAAAGGAGTAGAAAGAAGTATACAATTTATTTAATCCTACCCCTTTTCCACAGCTCAATAATTAATATTTATTAAATTAAATTAACTTCCTGTGTTCCTTATAATCTCTCTATATATTCAGATATTAAACATTGCTGCCCTCTAGTGGTCACAGTGGAGGACTGCAGCCAACTACATACATAAAGCTAGCGTCATTATTCAAGTACCAAAATAGCCTTACTTCCGGTTTCAAAATATTTTCAAAATAATTCCTTTGGGTGACAAAACTTGAGCCAGAAAGGAAGTAACAGATTGTAGATTTAGGTCAACCTTTGTGCTCTGAGTGTCATGTGACGGACGGGGATGGTCGAGCTCGCTTCTTAACCCTCTGACCCCGCCCCCCCAGTGTTATCAAACGTGACGTCACCTTCTGTCAGTGCGGCGTCGTTAGGTGGGGCGGGGGCTGCTGTTGTTGCTCTCGTCGTCCAGGACTTCAACAATCTTCCACACCGATCAAAGTCAAACAACGGATCATACTGTAATCATCCATTAAAGGATATAACCGATCTCTATCGATTCCGCCGCTATCTCGAGTGAAGATGGGGAGCTGTTTAACTGTGGGACCAAATGAAGCTCTGGTGGTTTCCGGTGGGTCTTCATCTTTACTGAGCTAACACAGAGCTAACCTGAACTGATGCTCTTCTGAATAACCAGTGTGTGTTTCTACCAAGGCTCGTTAATCTTTCACCAATTCCGGGTATTAAGAGATTATAAGGGCTGTCGTCTGGAGTTTTAAATTAGAACTGTGTTAAAAGACTTAAAACGCTTATGTTATAAGTTACTCTTCATTTATTTTTATTCGTTTGAAGCAGCCTGTCGTCTCATTTAGGCCCCCAGTGATGTTACACCTGACTGGGTTTGCTCATCATCCTTTAACTCAACGAAGCTGTCAATAATAAACTGTGTTGAGCCTCGGAAATAGAGCGAAATTAAGACATAATTATATAGATATTTAAAGATCAGTAGCAGCACAAAGATAGCTAGTACAATAGTTGGTAAATGAACTACAAGGTCAACACTTTTTTATTTTTTAAATTAAATTTAATTAATTTTTTTAAAAATGTTTTTAATTACATTTTTAATTTAATTAAAATTTAATTAAATTAAATTGTGTATTTTATTTTTTATTTTTTTATATTCAGGTCTAATTACAGATTTTATTCCTCAACTGTTTATAGGTCCTAAACATATATATATTTTTTATCCCTGCACGGGTTATGTACATTTCTTGTATAAGTCTATTTGTAATTGCACAGTTTAAGTTTGTTTCATCTAGGGGTATTCTTTAAATTATTTTTTGGGTTAATATATATGTATGGGGGGGGGGGGGGTTAATTTGTAACAAATGTTTCATGTCATGTACGTCTTTGTAACCTGCTACTGGATGCTTTGAATTTCCCTCGGGATCAATAAAGTATCCATCTATCTATCTATCTACAATTTTTCCAATTTTTCCAATTTTATATTCTTGCAAAGGTACAACACAGTAAGTTTGTTTCTTGGAGAAGTTATAACAATCATGAGAAATGATTTAGGCGTAATTAATAAGGAGAGACTCAGTAAAAAAGAAAGAAGAGAAATACAAAGAAAACAAAGGCAACCCTGTTGATCATAAACAAACAGCATTAAAAATAAGAAAAAGGCATTCAAAATTCATCATCTTTGAATTAATCTTGTAACAGGGTTACAGGATGTAGCGTTCTTGTTTTATTTAAATTAGATTTAAAGTTGTAATGACATTTTTACACTACATTCAGTCAATAATACTGTGAAGTAGTGCAAACATTGTAAAGTAGAGATATGGATCTGAGAAGACGTCAGGGATCTGAGAAACACTGGCTGCCCTGCACACGAATACAAAAAGCAGATATCAAGATTGAAGAGGAGAGAAATGACAGCAATGCATTCAACAATCACTCAGCTGCATGTTGTGGTTAAATCCATTTAAAGCCACCAAACTGGCACAGCCACAAATATATTGACTTTTGTTTGGTGCTATGCTTTTATTGACACAATCTCAGTCAAAGTGAACGAACCTTTGATTAAATAAGACGACTCTTGAGTGTTCAGTTAGTAGTGAGTTTATATTAAATCCAATGCAAAGGTCATATGAAATAGATATTTGATCAATGTGTGTTCTCTCTTCCCTCAGGTGGTTGTTGTGGCCCTGATATGAAGACCTACGCCGTTGGAGGCTGGGCCTGGGCTTGGTGTCTCATCTCGGACACTCAAAGGTGACAAGATTGTACAAACAGAGGGGTCCTTTCATTTTATCTTGAAGTGGAGTTGGCCTTGGAGTTGGTGCAAATCACCACAGATAAGTGGACTAGTCGAGGGGAAAGCCGTCTTTTTCCACTCATGAGGTTTTCAGACAAACCACTTTTGTTGTATTGAAAATTCACCAGGAGGCCGGTTTCATTCAGTGAAGGACACTTCAGTCAGCAAGTGGAGGATGAAAACTAAATATCCTTTTAAGTATTACTCACTGATTTAAAGATGTGTCTTTGTCCTCTACATATTTTCCCCTTTTATAAGCTCTCAGTGTGACTGTTGAATACGCTCAGCTCTCTTAAATTTTCCGTTTCACAAGAAAAGTGCATTGTCAGGTTAATCTTTAGCAGCAGTTGTCTTTGGCTGGTTAACATTTTATCACATAGATTATGTTTTATTCCACAGCACTGCTCTTTCAGTGCTGCTACAGGTCATGGCTGGGATTGTGAAATTTTCCATTACCTCATTTCCTGAGTATAGTTTTGATTAATTGTCCAGAACTTGGATTAAAGTCGTGGTTGTAAACTGCAGCTAAACAAACACAGCTGTAAGTGGACACCGCATTTAGGTGTTGTCACTCCAGATTTCCTTCTTTAGCAGGTCAGTACACCTGAGCTAAAGGGCTTGTCAAATAGTCAAACACATCTTATCTATCTTGGCAATAGAAAAGTTTTGATTAACAAATTAGACGACACAAACAAGCTGCCAGTCTGTGCACAGGTTTGTGGAGGTGAGAGGGTAGGCAGGGTGTTAAATCTGCTGTTTTATTCATTACATAATAAGTGACATTATTATAAAGAAAATAGAAAAAAGTGTGGTTCATAAAATGCTTCAAATGTAATTTGTGTAAAATTCATTTTGCTGACTTTTTATGAACATTTTGGCATTCTCATCCTGAGTAACTTCAAGTGGAATAACAAATACTGATTTCTTTTTGGCCTTTTCATGTTGATCTGTGTCAAAAAGTCTGATTTATTACTGTAATTATTTTATATTCTTCTCTTCGTGGTCTAATGATTGTGTTTTGTTCCTCACTTTAGGATAAGCTTAGAGATCATGACTCTGCAGCCACGATGTGAGGATGTGGAGACAGCGGAGGGGGTCGCCATCACCGTCACAGGCGTGGCTCAGGTAACACAACAACTGTTACAAAGACAAAATGTTACTCTTCCCAGACATGGAGAGTTTGGTCCATCACCAGATGAGCTGACCCCTCTCTGTCTCTTTAGGTGAAAGTCATGACGGAGCAGGATTTGCTGGCCGTAGCTTGTGAGCAGTTCCTGGGTAAATCGGTCATGGACATCAAAGCTGTGGTTCTGCAGACTCTGGAGGGACATCTGCGCTCTATTCTTGGTACGATCATTCATTCCACGTAAGCAGTGTTTTATCCATAATTAAGTTGGTTAATTGTTTTCATGACATGTATAGAAACATGTAAGTGATTTACAGAACTGCTGTTAAGCCAAATCTACAGATGAGGTTTTTTTTGCTGATTTGTTCTCGATTCATCATTTTGCTTTTTTAATTAGTAAAAAAATTTCAATTTAAGTTTCCATGGAGTCCAAAGACAAAGTTTTCTAGATTCACCTTTTGTCCAACCAACTGTCTGACACAAAAAAATACTTACTTACTGATACATAAATCAGAGCCAATACTCAAAATGAAGAGGCTGGGGTATTCAGCTTACTTTTCTCCAAACTCACTGAACAAAATCAACTGATTTTAAAAATAGTTTGGGATAGTCTTTCCTCAAATTGAAACATTTATCAACAATTGATGGTCCTAGTTAGAGCGGGCATGTGTTATCGTGTCTAACATGATGTGTGTCACTTTTGCAGGTACCTTGACTGTAGAGCAGATCTATCAGGACCGGGACCAGTTTGCTAAACTGGTGAGGGAGGTAGCAGCTCCAGATGTGGGCAGGATGGGTATCGAGATTCTCAGCTTTACCATCAAGGTGGGTAGGAGGCGTTAAATGATGCTTTGTGCTCCGATCTCAGTTTGTGATGACCCTCATCTCTTCTTCTCTCCTTTATGAAGAAAATGATCGGGACAGACGAGTGTGATCAATGTTTCAGTGTTTGCTTCGCAGGACAAAAGATGAAGCATTATTACCAAAACGTTTTATTCTAACTTTAGCTAGCTGAACAGCCTGTTTACAGTTGCAGGATCGTAACTTTAGGTAAGAGAGAAAGGGAGCATTTAGGATCACAGACAAAGAGAAAAGCTTGCACACATTCCTTTGTTTTATCAGTTATGAAAACACCTCTGCATGCACGCCATCTAAAAGACTCAGACACTGATCTGCAGAATAACTTCCATTCAAGTCTCCTCAACTATTAATCGTAATTATGCTTCTCAAGATTCAAGATTTTTATTTGTCACATGCTCATACAGATGTGCAGTGAAATGTAAAGACTGTTCCGCAAGGCCATGCAATAAACACTCAAATTACTAAAACACATAAATACAGTAAAATAGAATATAATGTAAAATTTAAAAAAGAATTATTTGAATATATGAAGAATATGCTCACAGTTTTGAGTCCAGGGAAGCCGTAATAAAAGCTTTATTGTTCAGTGTTCAATAAGTCTAAACAATGTTTTAAGATAAGATATACTTTATTCATCCCAGCAGGGAAATGTAGGTGTTCCAGCAGCCAGCATACAAACACACAACACAACACAACACATATATACATACATATCCCACCCATACAAAAGAAACATGAGCCCACAATACAGTTTGATATATGATATATGCAGCTCAGGCTAAAGTTTAAATGTCTTCTGTCCTTACTTAAAGGGGAGTCATTATAAAGTGCAGTAGGTAAAAAAGTATTTTTAAATCTGTCCTTTTTGCAGCTTAGCTGGTACAGGCACATCCCTGGTGACTACAAAGCCATGAGATTTACAGAATACATTTTGGCACTCACACTAAATCTCCTGCTCCATTTGATGACCATTAGTCTAAAATCTTATCGGCAATGATGTCAATTATTTCCTCCTCTTCTTTGTGTAGTGAATCGTTTTTCTCGAAGCTGATCAGATGGTTTCTGTTTCTTGTTCAGTGCATTAGTCTGATGCACACTTACTTCAGCTGCGAGTGCATCACTGAGACTGTGAGCGCTTTGTTACATCCATTTCTTTCTTAATGAGATATGATCTGCTATCAAGAGCCAGCACATGAGTAATAAAGTGGTTGTTTACTCCCTGCACAGTCTGTGGAAATCATACAAATACAAACAGTTTGTATGTGCTGTTGGATGCTCCTGCTCATTAGAGAAGTCTTCTCTTCATGCTTCATGTGTCTCATTATTGTCAGCAGGACACTCAGCCTGTAGAATTAACTGTTGTTCATTGGAGTTAATTGAAGCATGGTGCAGACACAGCGGCTGACCAAAGTGCTTATCTGGAAACCCAGTGTCCATTTCTATCACATCAATTAGTCCAGGATGAGATGGTTTCTGTGATGTCAGAATAAGATAGCTTGTAAATGGAATTTTTTTTTGCTTTTACATGAAACTATTCAATGCAGGTGCTGTACACTGATAGACGGTGTCCATTTGTTTGGGTTTTCTAGAGCAGTGGTTCCTGACCTTTTTCCTAGGAGCCCCCCTCCTTGTTTCTAAGAAAGATCCATTTGCTTTTTATGAATTAAGTGTTTTGTCATGATTTTAGTTAAATGTGCAAATGTAAACACAAAGGAGACAAAGCCTCGTGCACCCCCTGACATCTTTGGTGCCCCCTCTAGGGGGTGTGGACCCCAAGTTGGGAAGCAATGCTATAGAGAACATGCTCATCTGTCATAGCCTAACTTCATGTTTGCTAGGTTAAATGTGTTTCCGTTCCATTGCAGTTCCCATTGAGTCAGTATTCAGGAGTTGCAGTTGAGTTGACCTGTTTGTCTCTGCTCGCAGGACGTGTATGATAAACTGGATTACCTGAGCTCCCTCGGGAAGACCCAGACTGCAGCTGTCCAGAGGGATGCAGACATCGGTGTTGCTGAGGCAGAGAGGGATGCTGGGATACGGGTAAGGAGGCTCTGGCTGATTGGGGAGTCTGGGAAATGTATTTCACAACCACAACAAACAACTGAACTCCGCTTTTCTTCTTTATCGTCTCCTAGGAAGCAGAATGTAAGAAGGAGATGATGGACGTTAAATTCAAGGCGGACACCAAGATGGCTGACTCCAAACGAGAACTGGAGCTGCAGAAAGCTTCTTTCAACCTGGAAGTCAACACTAAGGTAGGAACGTGAGGTTTTAGTTTTTACGTATGTGTGAGTCAACGTTTAGGGTCATCAGTCAGATATAATTATATCCTGCAGTTTACAAGTAGTGATCCTATCATTGTTCAGTTATTAAATCAAGCACTTAAACCAAACTCTGTGCAGACAGGCAGCAATTTGTTTCACATTTTTGTAGAAATGTGAACTTTGCCAAAATGCCAAAAATGAAAATGTGTTTAAAATGATCCATGAGCCATCTGGAATAATAGTACAGAGCCCAACATTTGAAACAAAATACATGAGTTTGAATACTTTACTCAGTCAACATTTTAAAAGGAAGAGTAGCTCAAACTATTTCCCCAAAAAAGGAAAGATTCAGACCTAAAGTATTTAAAAGATACTTAAGGGAAAGAAAAGGGTTGTATTTTGTTGTAACTAAGTTTCAAGCAAATTGTGTTTGTTTACAGAAAGCAGAGGCCCAGCTGGCCTACGAGCTGCAGGCGGCCAAAGAGCAGCAGAAGATCCGCCTGGAGGAGATTGAGATCCAAGTGGTGCAGAGGAAGAAACAGATCACTATCGAGGAGAAAGAGATCGACCGCACAGACAAGGAGCTCATTGCCACTGTGAAGAGGCCGGCTGAGGCCGAGGCCTACAAGATGCAGCAGCTGGCTGAGGGGCATAAGTGAGTGAGAACGCCGAAGTTTAAACAACTGGTTTGATGAGCCTCTTCAACTAGTAAGAGCAATTAGTGGAAAGAGAAGGTTACAAAGAGAATCCTCATTCCTCCGGGGCTTTTAAAGAAAGGGCGGGCTGTTAGTGACTTAAAAGCAAACTAACTGGAGTAAATATCTGAAACATCTGGTAGAGACTAGAGGTCATGTCATGAGCAAAATAACTCAGCGGCCTCAATTTAGGTGGAGGAGAAGAATCTGGCAGTGGAAATACTAGAAGACGCAGTATATGTCTTTCAGGTCTGAAACATGCTGGTGAATATTTCTGAAGTGTTTTAGGCCGTTTCAAGGCAGTTAACAGTTACATTTTTTAACAGAAACTTAGAAGAAAATTGGCATCACTGAGAATCGCATGGTTGGGTTTGGGGTAAATAGTTTTTAAGGTGTTTCAGTTGAGGGGCCGATAATATGAGAGAAGCTGCGGCGGAGGTATCGTAGCTTCCAGATCACTGTAGCAGATGAGATTTAGTCTCAGATGAAACCTTAGAGAAAATCTGCCGCACACATGCAGAGGGACAGAGAAGCAGATCCAAACATGTATCAGAGTGTGAGAAACAATAAGACGTCTTCAGACCACCAAAACAATGAATGACAGCGGTAAGAAATACAATCATGTTCACAAACTTGGAAACTTGATGGTTGTTCGTGGCCTTGTAAGGGGCAAAGAGAGTGGCCTTTAAATTGTGAGGTATTGATCAACAAACTCTGTAGTGTTTCAATCTGCTCTAAAAGGAGGTCAGAGATCTTGAGCTAAAGATTAGCACCGTCACACTGTGTTCCTGCTAGAGTTTTGTTTTATTGGTTAAAGACATACTAGAATATGGATGATTATCTGTCATCCTGGCTTAAAACAGAACCTTCAAGTCTGCATCCTTACAAACTGAATGACTCACCATGCCTCAAGTATTTCATTTTGTTACAATATTTGAAACTCAGAATGTTTTTTTTTATATTGAAGCAGAAAACATTTGTCTTCATTTTAATCTGAGTGTCCTCCCCTCCACCAGGACCAAGACTGTGCTGATCGCCCAGGCTGAGGCAGAGAAAATCAGGAAGATCGGAGAGGCTGAGGCCTCCTCCATTTCAGCAGTGGGAAAGGCGGAGGCTGAGAAGATGAGACTGAAGGCTGAGGCCTATCAGCAGTACGGAGAGGCAGCTAAGACTGCCCTGGTCCTCGAGGCTCTTCCCAAGGTAAACCATGGAGGGGTTCTCCAAGTGTCCGTAAAAGCTCCTTAATGCGTCACGCTCCTCTGATCACCTGTGATGTAGTTTTGTGTAAGAAACTTCATTTAGAGCTCCGTGTTTTGTTCCTTGTACTAAGAAGTGTGTACATTAAGTTAGATTTAAAACTGTCTTTAGTTTTTCTAATTCGGAGCATTAGCAATAAAGAGTTGGTTTGGTATTTTGGAAAGTATGGTTATTGGCTTTCTTTACGTGACATAAAAATGAAGAAACAGCAATCAAACAGTTAGCTTAGCCTGTCAAAAAGACTTGAAAGAGGGGGAACAGCTAGCCTGGCTCTGTCTAAATAAATGTCTTTGACAAGCAGGATAGCATGTTTAATCCCTCCAGCATCCTACAACATAATCACCCAGGGAGCTGTGAAGCACTTTTGAGCTCTCAAACCTCAATCCAAAACTGAAAAGTATTTTTCCCCGAGTTATGAAGTGGTATTTCTTTCTAGGCTGCGTAAACATATTTAAATGACAGATATGACAAATGAGTCACCAGACAGAGTGTTGGAGCGTCAGAGGAACGTTTAGCAGGTCAATAGTGTGACTGTTGAAATGCTTTCCTGTAATGCATGCAGTGAAAGTACCTCGTATTTCACCTGTACACGTTTTCCCCGAGTTAGGAAGTATAAAACTGATTCACAACTCATGGGACTATGACTCATGTCACACATGATCACTAACTTTAGATTTTGATTATTTCTAGCCCACAGTTAACACTTTCACCGTGTCTTGCAGATTGCTTCCAAAGTGGCAGCGCCATTAGCCAAGACCAACGAGATCGTCATCCTGAGCGGGGAGGGCAGCCGCGTGACGGGTGAGGTCAACCGTCTTCTGGCTGAACTTCCTGTGTCGGTCAACGCCCTCACAGGAGTGGACTTGTCAAAGGTAAGTAACCTTACCGGTGTATAGATTTATAACAATGTAAATGTAGACATCATATTAAGATTTAAGCAATTCAAGTATTTAATCAAATCTTAAAGTATGGTTTTAAACAGACTGAAAAAGCTGCACGATTCTGCTTTTTGAATATGATTCTGTTTCTAACAGTGCTGATTCATTTTACGTATCATACAAACACAAACCTTCATTGGTCGTTGGTGTTCATTTCCATCCAGCTCGAGACATCAGGGGTCGCAGTCTTGAGTTGACCTTATTCGAGTAGCAAACGGCCACATTTTAAAAACCTCCAATTCAAGTGCAGGAAGTGACATAAACATGAAAGCCTCGTCAGACACTGATGGCGTTAAACAGCTGTTTTCACAGGCTGAGTGGGGGTCCACACGACCACCAAACTGAACCATTGAAATGTGTCCTTTATGTTTGGACTTTGGTATCTGGCATTCAAAGCAGTCTCACTTTTGTGGTCAATTTTAAGAAATAAAAATAAAGATTGTGTCTCAAATGATGCATTTTGCTGCACATCAGTATCCTAACGATCACCATCACCACTGTTTGAAACTGTGTTTATCACAACATACATTAAACCGATAATATTGAGGAGAATCAGCTAAAACATCTATTTCATATGACAAGTGTGTAGGAGAGGAATCAATCCATCAAACATTTCAAGCAAACACTTTCAGACTGTCTAAATTGCCCACGTTTGTACAATGTATTTGTGCGGCAGTTTTCCTGATGTGTTCAAAAACTATGAATAGAAGAATTTTAAGTTCTTGAAGGCATGTATCTTACCTGTGGATAATTCATAATGGCTTGTATTGGAGTCTCAGCGTTTCACTTAAAGGTTGAATAAATGTCTCTTTCCTCAACAGATCCCGCTGCTGCAGAAAATGGCCGGTACTCAAGCCTGAGAGCAGTGACGCCACATGACTTCAGTAACTGTTGTATGCACTCTGATAGACTGCCTTTAATACACTTGAAGAATTTTGTTGTTTTATACGTATATATACTGTATACCAAGTGAATTTTGGAAACCTCTGGTGCCTTACTTTATACAGGACCAGAATATCTGCATGCACTGCTGCTCATTCAACAATGTTTTTATTTGGTTTTCAACATGGGAACCTTTTTTGTTATTATTATTATTTTCAAATATAAATTGGCCCATTTGTATGAAATGTCATTGAATTGGAGAGCTGTTTGCTATACCTACTGACACTCACTCAGGTTCGATCCAGCTGGTGGTGACTGACAGCAGATGTTAACACATATTCTTTGATATTTGTACATCAGGGCCTTTTCTTTTTCAGACACCTTGGCGTGTTTCTCGGCCTTTTTGCTGATTTATATGCCTCTTTCTTTGTTTTATGACACATCTGCATTCCCTTGATAATCTGAATATTTTTATTGTACTTGTGGAGTTTTTGTTGTATTGCACATGTTGTATTTTAACTTTTGCCGTAATTCAGGTTAATTTATGTCTCAGTGATTCATTTTACAATGTAACAGGTGCTCACAGTCTTAAAAGAAGCCCTTTCATTGTTCAAGTTTTGTCGGCTCCTTTGCAAGAAGTTTCATTCTCCACAAACTGTGGCTTGCAGGCATTATAGATTATAATTATAGAACGTTTATTCACATGCTGACAAGAAGACTGAAGGCAGTTTCAGCTCATGTGCTGATATAGTTGGCGTGTAATTTGGTCCTGTAATATTTTGTGTACATTTTAATGTAAGTTAAAAAAAAGTGTGGGCCTTAATTAAGGTCAAAAAATGGTTGTTGGAAGAAAAAAAGATCACCAGGAAGAGGGCCAATTGGAAAAAAAAACGGCTCGCTTGGAGTTAAAATGTGTTTATATTGTGGAAAAAAAGTTTCATGTGAATAGATTCTAAAAATGAAAGGCCAAACAGTGATGCCAAATAGAATAGATCACAGTTTAAGTTTACTTGTACAAAAAGGATTTAGCAAACGTCATAGATTATCTGATGTTTAATTTCATACTATAAAGAACTTTAGATGCGTCATGTTTGACAGGGTGTGTCAACAAATCAACGTTTGTCAGAGAAACACAATTCCTGTTCGATGTTTGTTCCTGTTTTATTTATTTTTATTTAAATTGTGACATCAGATATAGAAGGATATTTAAGCAGAGTTCTTTAATCTATTAAACTATTTTTCATCTGTATTAAGCCATGATATCACTGTTTGTAAACGCTCAAAACGCTCTGTTGTTTGGCGCTCTAGTACACTTAATGTGAAGTTTCAGTGCAGCAGTAAAAATGATCTGTCAAAGGTTTAGAGGGAAAAGACTGTGGGGGAATAACTCGTTGACCCCCTCCTATGAAATGTGTTTCATGCTAAAATGAAAATGTGTTTAGTTTGAACCTCGTGTCTAAAACGGTTGACACATCAAACACAGTAGTAGTTTTATATTTGGCTGAAGAAACAGCCAGTATGAGAATACCAACGCAGAATTAACAGACGACTGTTATTGTTGTTGTTAACATTGATTATTGTGCCCATCCTCAGTTGATTTATGTTTGTATCATTCTGTGATGAATACTGTGACCATTGATTTGATCAGCTTTAAATGTGTCCGTTGTATAGATGACAGAGTTAAGTTATTTCCTAATGTTAATTACAACATGTACACTGTGTGTCTCAAACAAACACGAGTTCTTGTATGCTCTTGCTGCATGTCCATCCTCCTGTACACAGAATAATCGGTTCACTCTTAGAGAAATGTCATTCTAATAAATCCAAATGCCATCATTTATTTTATTTTCAGGGCCATTTTCACACCGCAAATGTTTTTAATACTCCTGATAAAGCTTCAGGTTACATCAACAGACACACACTTAATGGTATGTAATCTCTTAAGAGACAATAAAACGAGATTTGAGTCATAATTGTTTTGGAGGCTTATTATTTCAGTCTTTTATTTGTTGGTAGTCTTATATCTTGATCATTTATTTTTTATTTCTTAGGAAAAACGCGGAATAACTCCTTTATTTTGTGTTATTTGACTTGCCTCTTAAATAAAACCTTTGCCCGGTTGTGGAGAGTAAAAAAACAAACCCAGAATCTTAAATCGCGTTTCCTGGGGGGGTGGGGGGTGGGATTATCGCACAGGCGTTGGCCGTTGCTGCCTAAATGCAGAATCGGGTCCTTTCCATTTGCGCATGCGTGATAAATGTTGCTGCCGTAGCCGGACAGCAGCACGGAGAACCAACACAGAGGGGATGATCTCTTTATATTTATAAACCCGTATCAACGTTATATCTCCACAAAATGAAGTTTCCCTACTCATAGATCCGTGGAAGTAAGTATAAATCTCTGTTTTAAGCCGTCAGTTTGGTGTTTTTCCCTCAATTTAAAAGCCAAAGTTCGTCTACCAGCTGGCCTGCAAAGCACAAAGAAGCTCCTTATTTATTGTGGTGCTGCTTGACTCGAGGTTACACATTTAACCATTTAATTTGACCATTTTCTAATTTTTCTTACGGGAATGTTTCGTGGTCAACGTAATCTGTCCTGTTTTGTGTCTGAAATAGTCTTCATTTATCAGATTATTAAAATAACTGGAGCAGATTGCAGGACAGATGGCTAACGTTACCTTAGCTGCAGTCAGGCTGTCTGAAAGTTAAACCCAGCCGGCTGCATGATTGCATGAAATGTTTCTGGTTTGATACGTTTAAAAATTAAAAAAAAAAAACCCCGACTAGGATTATCTAAGGCGTTAGCTGTGGACGATCCCCACAGCTTCCCACGGTAAGTGTTTCCCCGTGTCTGTGTATAAAGGTCACATTATCCTGCCTGCATTAATGAAGATCCTCTTTTCCTTTCGTGCGTCTAACAACACTCACTGCGTCATCCCTTTGGAGGCAGAGCCCACACAGCTCAGGAGATAAATGTTATTGACCATAAGCTTTCCAAACATGTCCTTTTTTATATATCTGATACACTGAGTTACAATCCTGAATTAAAACTGATCCAGAAGATGGTTTCACTAACAAGTCAGTAAAGAATTAAAGCCAGACACAAGTGATGAATCATAAAACCGTCTGCAAGTCTGATGATGAATCTGCAACATGATGTGACTGTACCACGAGAAAATGTTATTGCTTCACAGATCCTGTCTCATTTCCCTTCCAGCGAAAGAGACTTTCTTCTTCGTTGTCATTCAAACTTGTACTTCACAGAGCAGAGAAGAACGACGTGTCGTTGCATTTGGCTCGTTGTAGTGCAGGATAAAAAAACAGCAGCAAGTATTTACATAGAAAAAATAAGGTGCAGATATAAATAAGAAGAAAAGCTATGTGTAAAATTACTATACAGATAAATATATTGCACGTTTGTTGTATTGTATTTTACAGTCCTGTGTGGGGGTCTTTGTGTTCAGTAGTCTTATGGCCTGTGGGGAGAAGCTGTTACAGAACCTGTTACAGAACCTGGAAGTTCTGCTGCTCCGGAGGCTGCGGAACCTCTTGAGGCAACAGAAGCTGCAGTTACTCTCAGACCGATGATTATTTTCCTTTTCCATTAGTCTGTCACTGGGGCTCTGGGTATTGCCTAATGGCCAATGTTGCGAACACTGCTTCTTTGTGTAATACCTCTGATATAAGCTAACAACACGTTTCAGCTTGTGACTACTGCAACAAAGGCCAAGGCCTTATCGCCAGGGCAAAAACTATGAGTCAGTACTCGTTTTATTTCAATAATAAAAAAATAATTTCAAGCTAGGTTACCAGCGTTTCCTAGTTCCACCCTCTGAGTTTTGATGATATGCTGTCTTGTGATTTTGAATTTAAATAAATGTGTTTTTATTTTTTGGTGGGACAAACTAATTTTTAGGTTTACTAAGAGTGGAACTTATTCACTGATTTAAAATGGTTGATCATGGAATAATTGGCAGAATCAGTTGTGACTTACAGTGATCATTAATGGCTGACTACTTATCTCTCGTATTGAAAACATGTTAGAGATTGAGCAAAAACTTTATCTATTGAAATGGTGTTCATCTTTATGACTTGAAAATGGTAGCTTAGAACATGTAAACAAACGCAGACGTATAACCTACTCTGGTAGATTTACTTAAATAACATTTGGCAGACTCATCATCAATGTACAGATGGCATGTAAATTATCACTGAATTACCTAATTACTTGAATTAGTGGGATATTTATTCGTTTTCTCTTCTGAGAGGTATTTGATGAAGCTTATAGATCCGCTGAAATTATGTCTCAGACATGTGCAGCGCTTCTTTGTTGAAACAGGTATTCAACAAGAGAACTGGCTTTCAGCATTAAAATGCAATTGGATTTTGGATCAATGCTTCAATATCTGTAGATCTACATTTCATTATATGACCTATAAAACATCTTCAGCAGAGGACTGTGGTCTTTTTTTCACTCTGTCCTTAGTGAGTATGAAAATCAAAGTTGATTGGCTTGCAGTCTGCCACCACAATGGGTCTGCTTGATGTTATTGCAGGGGGGGAAAAAAATCATGTTTTTCCCCCAGTCTGAGTTCTTTGCTAGCTGCAGGGTGAACACTGTGAGCTCTTAAAGAATCATGATGTCGGCTATTACAAAATGGCATTTGCAAAAGGTCAAACTGAACTGGATGTGAAATAGGCGATAGCAAAGTAATTTCACACCAGCGTAAGTGTCTGTCAGCAGCTGACTTACGCCTGCTCTGTTTCTCCACAGTATGGTGAGGGGAAGGTGTCTCATGCTGCATTAGTGGAATAGTGACATGCTGGCCTGTCTGCCAGCATCAGGTGACCCTACCATCAGACTTCTCTCCCGCACGCAGATGAACACTGGACTTCAGAAATGTAAGTGCTTTCCTCCAACATATTGTTCAATCCATTTCTCTGTTCCATCCTCACTGGTAAGCACCAGGGAACAGACACTGTGTTGCACATTTATACAAAGGTTCCCAAATGTCATGTGTTCATGATATAATAAAATTTACATGATTAAGTGTAATTGAGCAGGATTATGTCATGACATTTGACACGTGACATTTTCAGTTGCTCGATGAGCATTGTAATCATGTTTCTTGTATGTTGCAAATAATAGATGTTCTCAGCAAGTGTAGGCATTATAATGTGCTGAACAAACAAACTCGCTTAAAGGTTAAATAGCAGTATACATGACCCGGTTAATACTTTAGGTACATGTTTATTTTTGTTGCTGAAAACTTTTTTTTTTGCTTCAGCCGACCATTATGGCCACATTTCATGCAAACCGTACTAATGAGTGAAACAAACTTTTGTTGTGTTTGCTATGATAGATTAAATGATTACAGAACACTTTACAGAGAGCCGGAGCAGAAAGAGGTGCAAGGCAGCTTACACATCTGTATGCATATTTCATTCCAACACTGCTCATTGTCGTTAAACTCAGTGTTGAAGTATATTTCAGATTATAGAGATGTGATTTTTCAGTATCTCATCAATGGCTTTATACACATTTCAGGGGAAACTACACAGAAGATGAGATCTGCCAACTATCCAACCCCAGCAGAGTTGGATGCCTATGCTAAGAAAATTGCCAACAACCCTCTTACTATCCAGATTTTCCCTAACAGTGTCAAAGTACCTCAGAGGAAGCACATTCGCCGCACAGTAAACGGTCTTGACACATCTTCGTCCAGTCAGCGACACAGTCCGTACCCCTCTCAGGTCAGCTCCGGTAGGGGCCTTCTGGCTGTCCTGCGGGCACCAGGTAAAGGTGTCATCAAAGATTTAGACGGAAGCCGCACCCGGCAGCTTCACAAAGCAGTCATGAACCCTCACAGTGGGCCATATGCCCCTCAAAGCACTTTAAATCTCCCTCAGCCTGTTCCTCACCTACCGGGCCCATCGAACCCTGGGGCCCAGGCGGCCCTGAAGCAGGGCATGGTGCACCCACAGGTGCTTCAGCAACAGCAAAGCCTGTCTCATCCAATGACTTTACAGCAGCCTCAAACTTTGCCTCACCCGCAGGCTTTGCAGCAAAGGATGGCTCATCCACAGGGTCTGCAGCGGCAACAGAGCTTGTCCCAGGTTCAGACTTCACAGCAGCAAAGATTGGCTCTCCCACAAGGCATTCAGAGGCAGCAGAGTCTGCCTCACACTCAGGCTCTACAGCAACAGCAGAGTCAGCCGCGTCCACCAGTGGTGCCGCAGCAGCATCTTTCTCATTTGCAGACACTAAAGCATCAGTCGGCCCCTCCGCAAGCTTTACTCTCGCAACAAGGAGTGACTCAGGACCTACGCCACATTTCTGATGGAGCTCAGCTTTCAAGTCTACAGCACACCCAGGGTCAGGGTCTGGTTAGCTCACAGCCCCTTCCCCAAGCTGTGGGTGCAGGACCTCCTACCATGCCTAATAGCTTACAGCAGCAGCAGCAGCAGCAGCCCCCACCTGGGGCGTATGGACCCCGGAAGCTCCCTGACGCAGACGCCCCACCAAATGTTACTGTATCTACCTCCACCATCCCACTGTCCATGGCGGCCAGCCTGCATCAGAACAGGCCTGGTGACCTTAGCAGCATCGTGCACCAAATCAACCAGTTGTGCCAGGCACGGGCTGGCATGGGCACCACCTCAGTATGTGAGGGACAGATCGCAAATCCAAGCCCCATCAGCCGCAACCTGCTAATCAACGCCAGCTCAAGGGTGTCCTCTCACCACCCGGGTCTGGGCTCTGTGCCCAACTGTCTCATGGTGGGACCCCCAGACAAAGCTACAGCTCAGACTTCTAGTGCTGCTCTCCATTCACAGCCCGCTATAGCTTCTAACAATAGTATACCTGCCTTTCACACAGACCCAGAGAAGGTACACCTGCAGCAGCAGCAGCAACAACACCAACACCAACACCAACATCAACATCAACACCAACACCAACAGCAGCAGCAGCAGCAGCAGCTTCAGCACCATTTACATCAGCAGAAACAACAGCAGCAACATTTACAGCAGCAGCAACATTTACATCAACTACAGCAGCTGCAGCAGCAGCGCTCCTGGGCTCAGCATCAACTGGCCCACATGCAGCAGCCTCCTGAAGGGGCCCATCCATGCAAGAACCCAAGGATGGAGCCTCCAACCGAGTGTTCTTTTCCGTCTGGGAACCTCAACTATCTTCACAAGCTACCAAACGCAGCACAGTCTTTTCCTCTAAAACACCCTGCAGAAAAACCAAGACCATCATCGCCTAGTAACTGCCCTGTGGGTTCTATGCCTTACATTAATGGCCACTACATGCCGCCATCATGGGGCAACATCCCAGCCACAGCAGGAAACAACGGATCAGGCCCTCAGGACCACCCAGTGGCTTTCCAGGGAGGGCAAGCTGCTGCCACCACTGAACGCATCCCAGGGGCAAAGTACCGACCAGGAAAGGAAGGTCATTCTGGCCAGTCCAAGTTGATGCAGAATGTGGATTTCTTAGGAGGGGACTTCCAGATACCCAGCTTTCAGGAGCAGAACATGGATGCGATGCAGAAGATGCACAGGTCAGCCATGGGCCAAGTTCAGGACCCTAACAACGGTGGAGGTCTCCACAGTCATCACCCAGGCTACCGCTAAAGTGGGCACTTTCCCCCCCATGGTGTGTTTTTGAGTTTTTTCTCAATAGCTACTTTCAGCTACTGTGTTTTATTCTTTAAGATCTTGCAAGTGATCAATTCCAATCTAATGCTCCAGAGCTTGATTTGTAGACCCACCAGGTTGTGATTTTTCAAAGTATTCCTCAGGTCTTGAGCCATGTCATACCTTTTGTTGCAGATGAAGGGTTTTTAGAGATTGTTATCCACTGTTGAGTTGGATTTTTCTTTCATCACTGGCATGGATATGCTGCTCTTTGTTCATGTATATATGGTGTTCTTAAAAATTAATTTGCCGCTGAGAATATGCTTGCCATGATTGTCACAGTGCTTTTCCTAGGTTGACATGGAACAACTCAACTTTTTTCAGCATTTGTGGCCTTACAACTGCCCAAAGGCAACATTTAGGATGTCCTTGTATCATGTCTTTTATTTGCATTTATTTATCATCTTAATAGGTTTGTGATCCATTTTAATAAGAAGGTTACATTTATATGCAATTAATAAGACTGTTGATGAGGTTTTTGTCCCTGAACCCTTCTAGAGTTCAAGGGTATGTCTGTTAATGGGCATCGGTGAGAGCCAAAACACTATCAGGAATTCAACATGGCTTCTGATACTGCACCATGACTGGTCCTGTTAGTTTTCGCATGGGTCCATGGTTGAGCATGGTGTGCAAAAACAGCTGACTTTCACTGTTAAGCAGACCTTTAGTTAAATCAAAAAGCGCTAGCAAGAAAAGCATCATTCTTGATTTCTGTGATTCATAAAACTTCGGAAATATAAAGTAGTTATTTTAGGTTTGGAAGGTCTAAAGTGCGCTTGTGTGTTATATTTAAAACAATGCTTTTGAAGTAGTTATTCTTTTATTACAGTTTTTGTCTTATTTCTTTTAGATGGTCCTACTTGAACTGTAGAAATTACTGTTTAAATGTTATCCCTAATATTTGGCAAAGGAGCAGAAGCTCCATTAGCCCCTGTTTTTCTGTAGCTAATGTGAAACAGAACGGCTTCCCATTTATATTCAAATGATGTATGTATTTAAGTATGTGAAAAGCAAATTGATCACTTGCAAGCATGCAAGTACTTCAAATAATGCAAGGTGGGAACATGCTTAATTTCCCCTCCGACACATTTCCTCACCACTTTACTACTGTACTACAAGTGAACTGATGTGATGTGGACAATATCTGTGTGGCTTGTGGTGGGCTGTTCATCTACTAATCACTAGCCCTGCGTTGTATTTCTGCTACCTATAAAGAAAAAAAGTGAGAACGTTTAATGCAGGTTATGTGTTGTGAGATGTGTCTAGCATGAAGCTCTGGACCCATTTCCTCCTCTAGTCTTTTTGGGTTTATGTTGTCTGGACACGTATTGGTTCTACATCCTCAATCCTTCTGGGAAAAAAAAGCCTTAAATGTCAAAGAAGTAATCTTCTACATAATATTTAGCTGAACTGACTTTCTTTAGCAGGATCCCACATTCAGTATGGCTTAACTGTGAGAAGGAGGGAGTTATTCTTTTCTTTCATTCATTTGAAACTGGTTCTGCATCTGTGCTGTCAGATCATTGGGCAGTGCTAGCATGTCTAGCCACTGGGACTGGGAGCAATGTTGCCCTAAATAAAAATGTAAAGGTAACAATGCTACCCATGGTGTTGATAAATAACCCATATTCTTGTCCAACATGTTGCCTATCAAGGATTTAAGATTTTAAGAGTGAACTATGAATAGTATTTAGCAGAATAAATAGGTATGTAGAACAGGGCTTGAGCAGTTATTTTTTAAAGTATTTGGACTGTGTTTTAGTTGTTATACTTAATAAATATACTTATTTAGTTTAATTTATTATTTTTGGACCACTGCATCCTGAAGCCATAGGTGTTTTCACATTAGGTGCCATAGGTGACACATATTTGCGCAGACGGTGTGAACTGCATTGTCTGCACTCATGGGTAAAAAAAAAAAAAAAAAAGGCTTGCAACCACGCTTTAATCTGATGTCTGTCATATTGCTCAGAATCTTTCCTCCTCAGAGTTTTTTCTCAGAATACAGTACAGGTGAAAAGGGAGAAAAGTGGCAAAATGAGGCATCATCTTTAGAGAACAAGATATACGATGTAAGCGAGAGCTTTTATGGATTTTGGTCTTCATTCTCGATGGCAGTTTTTTTTTTTTTTTTTTTCCCTGGCTCTCATTTTTGATGTGCCTGCCCCTTGAAGCTGCTATTGACTTTAATCTTAACACACACTAGTATGGTTTGTGTGTGCATGTGTATGAATAGTAAATGATATATGGGCTGTATCAGTGAAAATAAGTCCCTTTTTATGGGATGGGGGCAGGGTGAAAAGTCACAACTCAGATGCTGGTGAATTTGGTCATTTTCTATCAGATTATTCTGAATAGATATTCACAGTGACAGTGATTTTCAGGAGTCTGACCTACAGAAGCCTAAAGAAATGACACCTGACAGGCCTGTTTTGGTTCCTTAATTTTAAAAATGAACACTAAACTACTTGACAGACCTGCCCCTTTTATTTTGAACTGCCTCGTTACAGCCCGCAAATAGTCAGGTTCTACAGTTTCATATGAAGTGCCTCCACTGGGCTTAGTATGGAGAAGCGTGTGAACGAGTGCTTGCGTGTGTGTCTGTTAAGCTTGGGTACTTGCACACAGGTGTGCACGCTAACAAAGGTGCACAGAGTTAATCTATGAGGGGGACCAAGCTACTTAGTGTAACTACTGATACTGTGTCATGGACTGAAGTCCTGAAGTGTGCCACGATTCCTAGACACTGTCGGGATGTGTGAACTGTTTGCTGCTGACTCACTGACCAAAGTGACCAAGCGTCCCCTCTCTGTAACCACCCCGGCCAAAAGCCTCGGCAAGCTTGTATTGGGGACTTTTGGTGTTCCAACAGTAATAAGCAACAACCTGGTGACATAAAGGAGAGCTGCTGCCCTCATTTGGACGGTCAAAGAAAATCTTGTGAAGTGTAAGTGTAAAGATGTGAACAGAGAATTATAAAATCTAGAGGGAGTTGTTTGTGCCTAATCATATGACCCACTGTAGGATTCAGATGTTGTAAGCATAACTTTATTGTTGTTTAATTTTACAGTATTATCAGGCAGAGAAACTACGTCAATGAGCACTGTAAGAATCTAATCTACTTAAGCACATTGTAGCTCTCCATGTCAGTCGACTGAGATGGCAATATTTATTTGGTCACAAGCATTTAACAACTCTCTCTAGACTTATTTTTGCTCCCAATTAATGGGTATCTTTGATTTTCAAAGATATTTCATGTGAACGGTGGTCGAGGGGGGCTTACTTTCTCTACTTTGTGAAATGTGATATTCCAGTTTTGCCTAACCTTCAGGAATAAAATGTCTTGCACAAACATTCCCCCTAACCAAAATAAAGTTTGCAAACACAAAGTTTTTTACAAGTGATTGTCTTTTTTATGTACAGTATATTTACAGTTTTTATAAATAATTATTAAATTCACCACTTAATCACAAAGTTTATTCTACAGGTGTGAACTTTATACACAAAAAGGACACTTTTAAACAGGGGAATTGGGGTAAAAATGAAAAAATCTCTGCACACCTGAATGTGTAGCAGGAGGGTAAAACGTAAAGAAAATGAGAAGTGCTCCCGACCAGTGTCTCGCTTTATGCTGGCATTTATTTGGAAGCATAAAGCGAGACAGTGTGCTGTTTGTTAGAGATGGCATGTAGTATGCAAAATGTTACTTTTATTCCCACATAAAAACAGAATCAAAATGTTCAGATTATTAACCGGTTAAATGCTGGATGTTGTGATAAATTTAGGGAATGCTGGATTGCTGTGGTGGGTGCCGTCTTGCACGGATCCTCTGCAACAGTGGATTTAGTCTCCAACGACTCCCTGGAAGATGTAACTTATTTTAGTGACATTAGAGTTGTATAAAAACAGAGACAACAAATTGTGTGTGTGGTCTTGTTGCCATACTTGGAGTGTGGCTGTTGATCTGTTGCCTCATCATGCGATCCCCAGGGTCTTCCTCCCGGAGTCCCCCAAGATCTGACGTCCATTGTTTCCAATTCCTTTCCTCCACTCTGAAGTGGGAGAGGAAATACATAATTATTTAAATGACAATATCTTCATATGCAGAAATTACATTTAAGGATTTTTTTATTGTTTTTTAACTGTAATAAGATAATCCACATGAAGCGGCTACATGTGATATTATTTGACCGAGTAGCATTGATTCTTTTTCATACACCACAGCACAAAACCTCTAATAAATTGCACAATAAAACCACTTGCAGAATTGAGGATTTCTTGATCTTTGTAGTTAGGATGAACATCACTAACTACACAGTTTAAAACTACCCCTTGAGGCAGCATCAGTACAGATTTGCGAGGGGAGCTTTATGGTTTAAATGGCCCAACACCAAGACAAAACTCAAACCACAATGCCGGTGCAAGGAGCCGTTGAAACCATGCTCACTTTGGTGGAAAGAATGATGTAGGTCAGTTTTTCAGGTTTTGTACTGGAGACTTGAGTAATGGTAAATGAGCTTTTAATGTTACACAATACCATGTTAACAGTTTAGGGAACACCCTTTGGCTCCAGCATGGCTGTTGCCCATTTGACAGAAACAGGGTCCAAAGGAAGACGTGGTTAGACCAGTTTGGTTTGAAGGAACTTGATTAGCCTTCACAGAAGGATGACCTCAATTTAATATTTTGGAGGAACAAGAATGGGGATTGAAAGCCAAGCTCTCCTGTGGCCACACAAATGGGCTCTTTGGTCTCCCCATGAGTCTTGATTGTTTCAGTCACAAAGGGGGGCCCAACAAGTGGCCTTGTACGACTTGTGGTTATATGATATGTACCTGAAAAATCTTCGATTTCCGATACACACCACGTTCGTCTCTCCGGAGTACAGTTTACTCCTAAGGAAACTCGGCACAGACCTCTCAATGTCGAGAATTGTAACGGCTCTCTGAGGATGTGCAGCAGAACATTTAGAGGTTAGCAAAACAATCATTTTAAATTCAAATACGATTTTTCACATTTCTTAAATTAGATTTTTGTTCACACACTATCGAAAGACAAAGTTAAAGTCATATTGTCTTTTGACTTAAGGTTGATGTGTTTTATGTATTATCAGTAAGCATCAGTCGTAGGAATTATCATTCTATTCTATTACACAAACCAATCCTGGATATATTTTTTTAAAAGCCTGTTTACAGACAGCTTCCTACCTGCAGGTTCCAGATGTTTTCACTCTCTTTGGAGACGCTTTCCACCGTGCTGCCCATCAAGGCTATGAGCATGTTGAGCAGCAGGATGTAGGTGAGAACTATGTACAAGATGAGCAGGATGTAGAAAACTTCTTTGTACTGAACCCGGTCAGTGAACCCCAGATCGCCCATACCAATAGTGAACTTGAACATTTCCAGTATTGTGAAACGGATGTTATTGTAACATGGTTTCTTGCATCGCTTGACCTTTCCTCGTGACAGGGTGCCATTGGATTTATTTCCTCGAGGGGTTTCCTCATGAAGAGCAACAATAGCTACGAATAAAAAGATCAAAGTCAGAAGCCTTTTACTTGGAAAACATTGATAGTCTTCATCCTGAATGTTTTATTAAAGGAATTTAGAGTCCAGGAAAGTCTTACCAGCAGAAAATCCAATAAGCAAGACGCTATAGACACATAGAAAGTGAAAAAGGTCGACCATGATCATCTGAAATGAGAAACAGACTTTTAAAAAAACTATTTCTCACTATGTATCCCGATGCTAATTAACAGCCTGTCCTAACAGCAATGCGAGCGAGCGTCAGCAACAAAATCAGTCTGAATCTATTGCTTTCCATTGGAGTCTACTAACTGCCCGCGAGCAACGTAGCGTTTCTATTTTCTTCTCGTAGACGGACGTAGAACGAGGAAAGAGGGGATTTATACACAGCAATGACACTCGCTTTTTTCACTCAACAGAGCTTGTTGTACAAAGGGGAGATAGCGGTTCATAAATATTCTCCACATCCGTGATTGAAATGTTGTGCTTTGACTTATTTTCCGCTCACCACAAGCCATTTATTGACGAGCTTCTCTGTTGTGATTTGAGCCAACAGCTCCTAAATACAAAGCACCACACTTCAGTTTGTCCACCTTCAATACAAAAGGGGAAACTGAAATTCACAGAGCAAAGAGTTATATATTTAACAGATGCAATTTTGGACAGCCAGCGTGCGATCATGCGCGATGTGACGCGATATATACAACGCTCGCGTGCTGTTAGGACACGGTGTAAAACATAATTCTTACTCTTTGCATCATGACGCTGTACATCCCCATTTCTTTAGAACCTCTTAAGTAGTGAAGAACGTTGATCCAGGCAAAAGCAAGCGAGAGCACAAGGATGCCAACGTACTCTCTCCTCCCACAAAAGTACAAAACTGTGCAGATCAGAAGGAGTGAAGCCTGCAGGAAACTAAAAAAGGCAGAAATGGTGAGAAGGCATACATTCACAAAAGTTTGAGCTTTTAAGATCTCACAGTGATACCTACAACATGATGTCACTGAATCCGTCCATGTATAGAGCCTTGAACCTTGGGGGCTTCCTAATGAACATGGTAATCTGTGAAATTAGAAGTCACGTTGAAAGAAAGAATTAGCTTTGAATTAATTCAGATTCTTTTTGTATGAAAAATTGGAGCAAATAACATTTTCTGACCGTTTTATAGAAAATCCACACTGCTCCAAGGACACAGATGATCTCACCGATGCATCGCACGGAGTCAACTGTGACATCTTCAACAGGAAACGGTGGCTGCAGATCAAAAAGTTTCGGTCCATGCTTAGACTTAAAAAATACCTAGTTTGTCCTGTTTTGACAGAAAGGTTGGTGTTGTGTTTTTTTGCGCTACCTGTCCTTTCTTTCTGTAGAAGGCCACAGCGGTGAAGATGAACACGTATAGCAGATAAACCAAGAAATTCATCAGGAATACCTTGGAAGCAAACCTGTCCCACTTGCCCTGGAGAACACTGCAAAGAGGCTCAATCTGCAGCATCTCAGGTCGATTCTGTGGTGGGAAATGTACACATTAAAAAACACTTACTTAACTGCAATCAAAGTTCTTTGTTAAAGGCTTTATATGTGATTTTTTGATCCAGCAGATGTCGCCCTTGAGCACCAGCATGAAATCAAAACAACTTGCGTTGCATTGTTGTGTTAGCATGCTAATGCTATCGATCTTTATTATGCTCGTATCTTCACACTGCATGTAAATTTACCTGAAATGAGCGTGATCTAGAAACACAGTTAAGCAGTGAGTACAGTATGTTATTCTTCTTTTCTCTAGTCCCTCAATTAAACAACTTTTATACACGAGGGGAGGAGTCAGCCGACCGTCCTGGCGATGTAAACAAACTGAAGATAGGACTCTGAAAACTCTGAAAACATCACAGACAGTGGGACTCGGGTGTTACACCCATTGTAGACAGTCATGACTCACAGAGTTATTTTCAGAGGATATACTTGATTTATATTATATTTAAGTGAGAAAAATCACATATAAAGCCTTTAACTTTATCATTGCATCATACAGGGCGATGAAGGACTGTTTGACAAACATGTCAGTATACTGCTCCTCACTTTCATAAAACTACTCTTCAGTGTAGGCTTTCTTGGACAATGTTACCTTTGCTATCGCCATTGTTATTTATGGAATATTATTTTGTCGTCTCAAGTTTGACAGATGCCTTCTCCGCTTTGTGAACCATAACTATGACCATATATATGTACAAGAGAGAGGATGCTCATTGTTTCATATCTATCCTGGTTAACAGGTCACCATGGTCTCAGCCTGTCCATCACAGGTAGTCATGATCTTAAGTGGACTCTTTTCTACTGTCGATTTCTCTCTGAATGCGCCCATCATTATGCTGTACTAAGGGATACATAAAACTAGTGATTTAAACTTTGAACCTCTTTAGAAAAAAGCTTTCTTTACTGGGGTTATGATTCAAAATGATTTGAAGGCTAATTTTCTAATTCTATAAAGTCTGACAACTTTTTTTATTTGTTTCTTTTGTCTCTTTTATTTGCCACTAAAACTTTGCTAAATGTTAGGGTGCTTTGCTAATTTTGGATGAATAATGGGTCTTTGTAAATAACATAACAGAGTATGGACCATACCTGCTCTTTTTGTAAAGTTTATTGAGATAACGTTTGTTATGAATTGGCGCTATAGAAATAAAAAACTTTTTTTGCGATCCGTGGAGTTTCCCTCTGCTGTCCATCAGCAAGAATAAAGGTGTTAGGCAATTGCTCATTGGCTTTGGTCTTCAAAGGCTACTTTCACCTCTAGTATACAGTCTAAAATCCTTAATATCACTTCACCTAATCCTTAAATACTGTCACATTTTATGTGAGGCTTGCATGTTAAAAGGCTTCATGGCTACCATGAACATAGATCAGTAAATTTCTTAACCTTCAAAAAACACACTGCAGTACTATGGGAAAAATCATTGTCAATCATTCAAGCCTTTATATTCATATTATTAAATATTAAAATAGATATTTCAAACCGGAATATCGCTCCCAAAGACTACTATCGCCAACACAGAGCGGTCTTCATCAGTTTCAATGGACTTCAGGTCATAAAGGGAGGAGTGAACAGGTCCATAGTCCCATTCTGCTAACTTCCTGGACAGTGGCCTCGTCTCCTCCTCTGTAAATTCCCGGTGTAACATGTGCTTAAACAGCTGGTCATGAAGAGGGAAGAAAAGAGTGTTATCTTGAGTCACAACACCCAGCATTGTCTCATGATTTGCACACATGACACTTAATGTTTCAAAGAGTATCTGACAAAAACAAAAATTTACACACCCCGATCTTGCCCAGCTTAGCAGCTAACGTCAGAGGAGTATACCCCTTATTATTCTCAATATCTTCCAGCTGGACTTCAGTTTTTTTTTCAAGTTTGCTGTGCTGTATAAGAATGTGGTCATAAATCATTGAAATCATATCCGTGCTTTCTATCGTATTATCTGCGATGACCACCAAGGTGTGCAACACAGTGTTTCCTTGCGAGTCTTTCTCAGTCAAGTCGGCTCTTCTGTGAGGATTTTCCATGAGGAAGGACACAATATCCGGCTGATTGGTGCAGGCAGCCAGTGACAAAGGAAGCTCACCTATTGGAAACATACAGAATTGAGAGAAATCATAATATAGAACTGTAAACAACATGGATACAAAAAGTTTCTTCTTGTTAGTTTTACGCTGTAATGACCCACCAAAATAGAAACCTAGTCCTGCATTTCTCTGGAAGAAGTTCCCGTTGGCTTTAGCCTGGACATCAGCTCCTTTCTCAACCAGCAGTTTCACATGGTCAAAGCTCCTTCTCTCGATAGCAACGTGCAACGCTGTCTGACCTGTGGCGTGTTTTGTAAAAACAAAAAGAATGTTGTTCATGTTTCTGCAGTGTTTTTCTCTAAAGCTTGGGAGAAAGTTTATTAATCAATTATATAAATTTGTGAGTGAAGCCCTAAACTCTTCTTTTGACAAATTAAATTAGATAAAATCTCCACAATCTCCTAAGGCTTAGCAAACGCCAAGTAATCAAAGCTTTTAAGTCATGTGGCAAGGATGTACTTTCTGCTAAATTTGTGTGTAAAATATTGCACATTCTTCCTCTAACCATTGTGTCACACAGATTGAGATTCTATCTATACAGACTTCTTAGGATGCATAATAGTACAATTATTATCCAAAAAACAAGCTCCTTTTTTTGCCACTAAATCCTACATGCTGTTTCTATATTTTCATTTGAAGATCAAAGTCGAGGTTACAGAGCCTGAATACCAAGCAAGGGCTTTACATGTCGTAAAAGAGCTAAAATTTTACTCAGGACAAAAACAATAAATTTAGTTTCACTTACCTTTGTAGGTAGGATCTTTGTAAGATGCATTTATCAAGTTTTCCAAATCTCCAGTTTTCTCGGCGATGTCAAGGAGAACTTCAATGGTGTCATTTTTGCCATCTTTAAGATTCAGCAAAGCTTTCAGGAGTGCAGTTTTCCCATTTATTTCATCTGAAAGTTCCAGACAAATTGAAAAGTTGTAATCCCATTACACAGATCTGGGGTCTCATTTATAAAAGAATGCGTAGAAATCCATACTAAAAATGTACGTGCGCCAAAAACCCGGAAATGGCGTACGCACAAAATGATTCAGATTTATAAAACCGTTCGTACGCACACCTGCACGCAATGTTCCCTTTATAAATCACGATCCACCTGGAAATGTGCGCACGTAGACTAGTCCCATGTTCCGCCCTCTACACGCCCACAATCAACCATAAACGGTCAACGCAAAGCAGCTTGTGAATGAAAATGCATACAAACGAGGGGGCGGAGCAAAGCTTTCCAACGCTGGTTTAGACGAAGAAACGAAACTTTCTGACCCAGAAACAGGAGAGTTTGTGAATGAAGTGAAGGATAAAATGGACATATGGATAGTTTGCTGCAGCAGGAGGATCACAAACTGAAGACAAATCAGAGAGTGACACCACGTCGCTGCTGCATTCACGCTGTCCTATGTGCCAAAACATCCACCGTTCATCATTACGCACGAGTATATCTGCAATGTTTACGGGACCCACACTGACTTCTTCATATTGTCAGAGAGGTCACGTCAGTCAGCAGTCTGCCTCACTCTATCATATTAGTAATCAAAAGTTTGATCAACGAACAAAAACATTTGATTGTTGGTCCCTTTTTTTCGTGGGAAACTCCGTCTGCTCTGTGACTCATTATGAGGATATATAGGCCTAATGATCGTGTCAGAGATGCCCCGACTTAATGTCCACACTTGAATTATTTACAGAATAAATACGTGCAGCTGATGAAGACGTGCTGAGTATGGAGGAGGCGAAATGTGTGAAGCCACCGCCGTGTCTCTGTGCGCTCTGTGCATCTTGATGCAGTCATCTTTATCAAAACTAAAAACCACACTTGATGATAAATGCTCGATATTTAAAGATATTAATGAAAACTGGAGGCTCTATGGTCTTTGTGTTAGTCTAATGTTTAACTCTACATCAGTGATTACGTTTGTGTACGAGTCCGGTCCACTGAGGTCCGTCCGGGACAATGAAGGCAAGACGGAGCTGATGCAATATGTACGAGGCGGACTTTTTTTGTTTTGTTTTTATTTGTTTATATCATAATTAAAGTGACTTATCGGAAATGGCTCACTACATGTGTGATTATAGCCTAAATAAAACCATCGGTTTGAATGATTCTAATGACGTGGATCTGTCAGTTAAGTTTGATATTTAGTGAAATAAGATGTGGAAGAGACATCAATATGTATCTGCAGGCTTCAATTCACCACTTAGCCGTCTGTGTCGCCAATGTCCCCTGCCTCCAAAATGAACGTACGCCTGGGTCAGAGTTTGCTTACCGGTGCGCACATTTAACCGCCAGGTTTGTTTTTATAGATCACAAACTTTGCGTGGGAAAAGGCGTACGCCAGTTTCAGACCCAGTTTTGTGCGTACGCCACGGTTATAAATGAGACCCCAGGTGATTGAATATAGTACTTCTGAGTCCTGTTAATACAGCAGTACTAGAATAGCCCCTTTTGGTAGGAAAACATTCTTATTATTTTTCTAAACATTGCAGGTGTTACATAAAATCCAAATTGCCTCATCCACTTATTCTGCCCTTCTATTCAAAAGGCTCTCATGCTCACCTTTTCTAAACAAACTTTGTTTAAAGTAAACAGTGTTGCTTTGTATGATCAGAATTAATGACTCAGTACAAACCTGGTCGTACTATTTCATATTGACATGAACAATTACAACAGGATATTGTGGGTTAATAATAAAGCACTTTTTTTTTTTTTTTACTTGCCTGTGAATTCTGGGCTTGTAAGTTGTTTATTGTTATCTCTCAGGTAGTCCAGCAGGCCATTGAGTTGAATTGCGTCGCCCTGGGATGCTGCTTCAAAGACTCTCTCTCTGCTGAATTCTTTACTTGGAATTCTGTCTACATTGTCACAACATTCACTGAAATGTAGGAAAGCATACAGTTCATACAACGCATTTATTAAAGATGTTTGACTATACAATACTTCATTCAATATTATTGAGTGTCCATGAATATTTAACAATTAACACACTCAATACAGTGTCAACAACATTGGTAACATGAGTGTCTTTTGAAAAAGGTCCAGACCAGCTTGAGACCAAATAGGGCTTCAAGCTTATTTACCTGAAAGCGGCCACCATGTCACCTGATACTAATCATTAACTCAAGGCTAGTTTCTTTTAGCATCTATCAAACCACACTGATTTAAGTGTCAGCATCATTATCATGAAATAAATAAAAGGTAACTTAAAAAACCTTAGAGAACAAAATCCAGCAGCAGATCTCCATCTTTGAACTGCTTACCCGGATATCAAAATGTTGGTATCCATAGGTGCATGAACAATCTCTGGGCTGTCTCTCCCAAGAAGCCAATCCAGACCAATATCTTCTTCCTCTTCTTGGCTCATGTATGGATCCATTTTGTCCGGTGGCTGTCCATCCATATTTTTTGTTGAAAAAGCAAGCCTTGATTATGTGTCAAAACGGTTTCCCTCCACATGTAGCTTAACAACTATGATGAGCTACAGCCCGACAGGTGTAGTTTCGACAGTTGATGACAGCACTGTAGTGTGAATGGCGTCTGTTGCCTTGGTCATAACTCCTCCCTTCACCCTGAGGGCAGACCTGTTTGCATAACAGCATTTTCCGGTTTTGGAAACAAAAGGTGGTATGCTTGAGAACACACCTGCTGAATGTTATCATACTGTCTCACTTTCAATGAGATGTTTGGATTGGTTTAATAAACTGTTCACAGGAAGTTTGACACGTCTACAGTTGAGGCCATATATTTGAATATACTAATGAAAGAATGTGGTGTAAATGTCTTTAGCCCAACTTAACATGCTTCCACACAATTTGTATATGAAGTTATAAGTATCATTTTATCTTACAGGATTTTTTTATTGCCTTTAAGTTGCTTCATTTTATTTCTAGATGTTTATCTTTCCAAAATGTATCTTAAAATACAATTAATTGATTATTGCTATTTAGGATGATGATACTTTAACCTTGGGAGGTCAAATGTCTTGCTGTCAGCGTTTTTGCTGTCAGCGGCACAACGAAGCCCTCAGGGTCCTAACTATAGGACAGACAGAAAAAGCCCTGTTCCGACCCTCTTCAAGCTGCAATATTTATGCCCTTGCAACGTTTCGCCTACCATCCAAATGTTGCTGAGGCGTTACCACATGCTATTAAGTGACAACATTTTGATTTTTTTTTATAACCTTTTTGGCACAAAAAAAAGAAGTTTTCCTTAATGTATTTATGGTCACACAGTACGGTGGTATTTTCTTTATAACTCTAACTCAGGCTTTTATGAAGGATACCAGTAATGTCTTATTAGGGGTGTGGCAGATCTGAATGCATGTGGTTGCAATTATAGTGGTTGGTCACAAGACTCCAGGTCAGCCTCAGCCACACCTCTGTTTCTGTAGCTCATCTTCAAAAGCAAGTGGGTGTACTGAGCATTATGTGTGCAGCAAACAAACTAGAAGGTATAATAAAAATAATAATTTTATTTATACAGCATTTTTCAAGCCAGAGGCACAACGTGCTTCCCACAGACAACACAATCAATGAAGGAAGTTAAAAACAGATACAAAAAAAAGTAAAAGAAAGAAAAATTATTATAAAACAAGTTAGCCTAACAAAATATGCTTAAATCATGTGATTGCACAACAGAGCTGTAATTACTAAAACAGTTGTGTAACAAAGGGTCTTAAGTCTGGATTTAAAAACAGAGACAGTGTCAGCAGCTCTAACATTAACAGGAAGACTGTTCCAATGCTGAGGAGCCTGTACATCAAATGATCGATCACCCTTTGACCTTAGTCTGGACTGTGGAACTGCTAGGAGGCCTAACCCTGAAGATCGCAGAAGCCGTTTTGAGTGGTAAGGAGAGAGGAGTTCATTGTTATGGTCTGGTGCCTGGCTATGTAAAGCCTTGTAAATTAAAAGTACAATTTGGATCCTAAAAGAAACGGGTAACCAATGCAAAGAGGCTAAAACTAGGTTGATGTGTGCAAAGCATTTTGTCGTTAGAAGTCTGGCTGCAGAGTTTAGCAGTCTGAAGTTTGGCTACATCTCGGGCACTGAGGCAGGTAAACAGGGCGTTACAATAATCAATGCGAGTTATGTAGTTAGGGTAGTCTGTTGTAATCTGATGGCTTGATGGATAAATATAACTGGATATCATCTGCATAACAGTGAAAAAAGATAAGATATTATGGTGACTAATGATATGACGTGAAGGTAACATATACAAACAGAACTGGTCCAAGAATTGAACCCTGCGGTGTGCCACATGTTGCCTGTACAGTTGATGAACTAAAATAATTAATGGTGACGTAAAAGCTACTGTTTGACAGGTAAAGGCCATTAATAATAAATTATTTGTAACTCTAAGAAGAGCGGTTTCAGTGCTGTATTGTTTGCGAAATCCAGATTGCCTTTTCAAGAATTTTTGAGATGTAAGTTTTTTTTAAACTATTGGGTCAAGGCCAGGTCTTCCTTTCCAGGAAGAAAGTTTCCATATCAACTGGTCTGAAGTTCTCTAGCAATTTAGGATAAGGACAGGACACAATCATGAGAGAAATGGGATGGGCCGACATAAATATAGACATATATCAACCAAAACATTGATTGAGACGCTTAATTAAAGGTGTGTCATCATAAGGAGTGAGGAATGTGCATTCGGCACCTTGTTTACACCACACCTTCTTGCTGGCAGAGGTTAAAAATGTTTTACCAGAGTCAGATCTTTGAGCATTTTGGCACTGTCCTGAAAAATAAATTCCACCAAGAAAGTGTGTGAATCAAAACAACGTGCCATTAAGTATGATGCAGACATACTGCAGTAGTTGTTTTGTTCTCATTTAGTTTTAAGAGCAAAAATACCTTACTTAAAGTCAATACAAGAACTGTTCTTACTGCCCTTGAGGCTCAGTCCAACTGATCTATCTGGTAAATGATCAATGAAATCCAATCCAATCCAATCCACTTTATTTATATAGCACAAGTTTAAACAAACACAAGGTTTCCAAAGTGCTGCACAAGAGAGTAAAATAGAGATAACAAATAAATAAAAATATATAAAAATATGCATGTGTACACATAAAACAAATACAGTCACATAAAACACATAAAATCAACACTCTACGTGGGGGTAAAAGCCAAAGAAAAGAAGTAGGTTTTAAGAAGAGTTTTAAAACGAGATAGAGAAGAGGCCTGCCTAATGTGCAGCGGCAGCCCATTCCAAAGCCTTGGAGCAGCAATAGCAAAAGCTCGGTCCCCTCTGAGCTTAAGCCTAGCTTTAGGGACTGTCAGGAGCAGCTGGTCAGCTGACCTGAGAGATCGGCTAGGCATGTAGGGGTGCAGCAATTCAGAAAGGTAAGGAGGGGCAAGTCCATTTAAGGCTTTAAAAGAAAATAAAAGAATTTTAAAATGAATCCTAAAATGGACGGGCAGCCAGTGAAGTGAAGCTAAAATAGGTGAGATGTGCTCATACTTGCTTGTGCCAGTTAAAAGACGTGCAGCAGCATTTTGAACCAGTTGAAGACGCGCAATGGAGGACCCACTAACCCCCATATACAGTGCATTACAGTAGTCCAGCCTTGTGGTCACAAAGGCGTGGATTACTGTCTCAAATTGCTGTCTCTGAAGGACTGGTTTAATTTTTGCCAGCTGCCTTAACTGGAAAAAACTAGACTTCACCACAGCTTTAATCTGGCTGTCAAATTTAAGGTCTGAGTCCACTTTTACACCCAGATTGTTCACAACTGGCTTGTGATACTGTGCCAGAGAAACCAGATCAACTTGGGGGAGGGTCACAGAAGTGCCACCAAAGACCATGACTTCTGTCTTGTTTTCATTAAAATTCAGAAAATTTAACGACATCCAAGCTTTAATGTCATGTAAACATTTTTGCAGTGGGTTAGTGGAGTACGAATCAGCCTTTTTGAGGGGGACATAGATCTGGCTGTCATCCGCATAGCAATGAAAAGAAATGCCATGTTTCCTCAGAATAGAGCCAAGTGGTAAAAGATAAAGAGAAAATAAAAGAGGGCCAAGCACAGAGCCCTGTGGTACCCCACATGAAAGAGGAGCAGTGGAGGACACAGAGTCATCAAGGCTGACACAGAAAGTCCGATGTGACAGGTAGGACCTGAACCACTCTAGTGCTGTGCCACTGATGCCCACCCACTGCTCCAAACGAGCAATCAATATATCATGGTCCACTGTATCGAATGCTGCAGTCAAATCTAAAAGTACAAGGACAACACAGTGACCAGAGTCAGTAGCTAAAAAGATGTCATTAAAAACTCTTAAAAGTGCTGATTCTGTGCTGTGCAAAGTTTTAAAACCTGATTGGAAAATCTCTAGAACATTTTGTTGATTTAAAAAGTCCATGAGTTGGGAATACACAATCTTCTCTAAGATTTTAGAGAAGAAAGGCAATTTTGAGATAGGCCTGTAATTTGCCAAAACAGCAGGGTCCAGTCCAGGCTTTTTTAGTAAAGGCTGCACAACTGCATGTTTAAGATTTACAGGGACTACTCCAGTGGACAGACTGCTATTAATAACTGAGAGACAAGATGGCCCAACAGTGGGAAAAACCTCCTTAAATAAACGAGGCGGGACAGTATCATCCGGAGAGCCTGAGGGCTTCAAGTGACCCACAATCTCCTGCACAAAAGACAGGGTCACAGGCTCAAACGTGTCCAACACAGCAGAGCAGGGGACAAACACTGAAGGATCAGAAGCAGGAGGTGAATTAAGTGCTCTGGCAGATGTGACTTTGTCAATGAAGTGATGAAGAAAGTTCTCACACACAGCAGGGGAGGCCTCAATTCCTCTCTGTGGTGCATTCAGAACAGAGTTGATAACTTTAAACAGCACACGAGGCTTATGACAATTTAAAACAACGATATCAGAAAAATATTGTCTTTTAGCCTCTTTCACAGTGGATTGGTAGTGACGCCAGCAGTCCCTCAGTGTCTGAAAAGACACTTGTAATTTGTCCTTTTTCCACTTTCGCTCAGCTTTTCGACAATCCTGTCTGGCAGTGCGGGTTGTTTCGTTCAGCCAGGGCTCTGATTTGGCTTTCTGCTGCCTGGTCTTTAATGGAGCCGCAATGTCTATGGCAGATTGACAGGTGTCGCGAAACCACGCGTTTAGAGCCTCTGTATCCTCATACACAGACTCGGGAAAGACGCAGTTCTGACTAAAAACTGCAGAGAAGTGAGCAGCAGTGGAAGGGTTAAAAACTCGACATCTGCGAGCAGCAGCGCGAGGTTTAACAGTGGGACAGCGGACAGCAGCTTCAAACAGTACAGGCATATGGTCAGAGAAAAAGGCGTCACAGACCTCCAGGTTAAGAACAGGCAGACCATAAGATAACACAAGATCCAGTGTGTGACCGCGTTCATGTGTAGGCCCAAGTACAGACTGCACGAGATTAAAAGAGTCAATGAGGTTTAAAAAATCTCGCGCCAAAGGATTATCAGGGCAACACACATGAATATTGCAATCTCCGACAATAAGGACCCGGTCATATTTGGGCATAATATCAGCCAGGAACACAGAAAAATGTGTTAAAAAGTCTCTGTTATATTTGGGAGGCCGGTAGATCACAGCACACAGAACCGTGTGAGAATAGCCCAGCTCAAACAGACTGAGCTCAAAGCTGGTGAAGGAGGATGGCAGCAATAACTGTTTACACTTAAACACACCTTTAAAAACAGTCGCAATTCCCCCTCCTCGGCCAGACGTCCGCGGAGAGTTAAAAAAGCAGCAGTCGTCAGGTAAAAGTTCGGCGAAGACACTGGACTCACCGACACTCAGCCAGGTCTCGGAGATAAAGAGGAAATCCAGTTCCCGGGATATGAAGAAATCCTTAAGGATAAATGATTTGTTCGTCAGCGATCTGGCGTTTACCAGGCCGAACCTGGCAGGAGCTGGCGGGTCAGGACAAGCAGCTGACAGGGAGGCCCGACACAAAGGCTGCAGGTTCCCCAGATTTACTCCGCGCCAGCGGAGACAAGGAGAGCAGGGTCCGCGGGGCTGGAACATCCCATCCGAGCCCGCCACCGGTACCAACCAGGCAGCGACAGGGTCCAGCGAACGTCCAGAGACACAAAGGCGAGGCCCCGCTCCAGATCCTCCTCGATTAGGACGAACCAACCCGACCCTCAGCCTCACCAGACAGCCACCACGTTTACCCCGGCGGCGGTGGCGTTTACGCCGAGGTGGTGGCACTGGAGTGCGGCAGAGGTATGACGGGACGCCAGAGAGGAAAGGAGGCAGAGTTTTTTGTCCATAAGTATCAAAGTTGACCAGATTGTTGGCGGATATTCTTAGATCTAGCAACGTTTGGCGATCATAAAACCGCAGAGTGTTGACAGTATGTGCAACAAGTGTTACGAACAACAGAAACAAACAAAATAGTCGGAGCAGTCGGTGCAGCTGACGGCCCGCGTCACACACTGGCGCCATCTTGGGACTCCAAGAACGAGTTTGAAAAGTCGTTCTTCCGACTTCAGTGTGTTCATGTCAATGAAAAAAGCTGCCGTGACAAACTGCAGAGAAAGACTCCAAATTTTCACAATAGAAATTGCTGATGGATAAGATATTGTATTATCATTTTTTTTCCAGTGGTTCGCAGTCACAAAACTAAAACAGTTCATTGAGCCAATGATGGAGGATAAACCTGCCTGCAGAATTCAAAGCTGTACTAATCATTTGAGCCATAACTACATTTGTGTTCTCTTCTGTTTGGCACAATGTTTGACTAAACATGTCTTTATTGTCCCAATAAAACATCCAGAAAAAGAGGAGATGTTGCCCCCCATCTCCTCCTGCTGCTCTATCAGAGCATGATCCAGCCCACCTTATTGTACTGTTCCACCTGCTTCTTCAACATGTTAACTGTAAAAAACAAGGCCAAACTCACACGCATCACAACCACAGCTGCCAGAATAATCGGTCTCCCCACACCCAATCTAATAGAACTCAATAACAGGTCCATCACACGCATTGCAACCGCAATAGAACAGGACATCACACACCCACTGAACACTCACCTCGCCCCACTTCCCTCAGGACGGAGGTACAGAGCACTAACGTGCAGAAAGGCTCGCCTCGGGAGGAGCCTGATCCCCGCTGTAATAACGGTCCTGAACAAGAGGCCTCGCTGAACAGGCCAGAAATGGGAACTCTTGACTGTTGTCTAACTCTGTTTGTTTGTGTTATTCTCTGTTTTTTTTTGTGTATAAATGTTCTTTGGTGGGACCTGTCTGTTGGACAGTAACGGTGCTGTGACAAAGAATTTATCATTTTTACTCATGGCAACTTAAAAAAAAAAAAAAACAGGTCACACGAGTAAAATCAAATTAGCTAATTCTTGGGAAAAGCAAAGATGTTGTGTTACCTTGGTAATGTTTACTATATTGTCACATTAATTGTGACGTGCAAACGCTAAAACACATTAAAAAAGATTATACAATGGTGGGTCTCTAACATTAAATCAGATTTGAGTCTCTTTCTGAAATTCAAATGCATATTAGATTTTTTTTTTTAAATATATATAATAGTATATAAGTATATGAACATTTTATATTATATATATCTAAATTCAAAAGATGAAAGTTTTATGAGAAATTTAGCACCGTATTAGCATTCGACAGAAAAACACAACTTGAAGTTGAAATCCATTCATTCATACATTTAACAATAAATCAGGGGTGGGGGTGGGGGGGGGGGGGCATTGGTAAGTACAGTGAGCCTTAATTATGCACATCGAAGGTGGAAAGCTTCATAACAATCATTTTCAGGCCACCGAAATGTTCAATGCACATAAAACTCTTCATGAATGACTCTTGTCTGGATGTATGAATGTATGAATTTTCTTTTAACAAAATATCAGGGGAGAGCGCGAACGCAGTCCCCCACTACCACAAATTATGCAGTCGAGATTCCCACATTTGGGGAATTCGCATAGGTCAGCCCAACCGAAGTGCAATGGTCAGGCCTCGCCATGGGTGAACCACCTTCTTGATCATGGTATCTCCCCTGCCAGGTAAGTATGAGTTGTACACATCAGAGGTAGAGGAGTCATTCACAGAGATACCACTCTGACTGACGGTGGGGAAATATATCAAGACCAAAATCAGGGGCCGTAAGGGTGCAAAATATATAAAGATATATAACAAAGGGGTAACGGCTTTGTACTAAGGCTGACAAAGATTTGTCATTTGATATTAACAAATCAAGGCTGCAATTCCCATCATGCATTGCTGCAAATCTATGCCAGACTTTCAACTAGTTTCACATATTTTATGAACCCAAATGACTAGTAGCCCACCAGCAGAATCAAATAATCAAAAGCTTAATCAAACTGCAATAAAAAGTTGCTTGATCAACCGTAAGATCAACAGGAAAGAATAAAAACAGCACATCTCCATTGTTCTCTCTCACACATTACAGCCACTTCCTGGTTCTTTGTTCATGTGGGTCCCACGTGAGTCTCTAACACTCAGACTGCTGCCACCTGCTGATCTGGAGTGTGAAAAACTCTGGCTTAAAAAAAACAAAGTTTATAGTGCTAAAAAGTATAGTGTGTTTAAATAAATATTCTGTCTTTACTCAAGTGAAAGTAGAGTATATTACTAGTATTGTTGTATTACTATTGTATCCTTATTTGTACATTTCATTACTGTAAAGATGTTTATTTGAACCCTTTTTGCTATTTTTGAGGATTCTACTCTTTTTTTTAAACTGTAGTAAAAATACAATTTCACCAAATTGGAATCAGTAAACCGCTTTCCTATCTAATCTTTTTAAGTGATATATCAGCATTGGCACTAACTGCTAATTGATAGTATATCTATATTTTTCTCACAACAAATATCCCTAAGAAGATTTAATAGAATTTAATTTTGAAACCACATATACAGCATTATCAGAAATTTAAACAACAGTAGAGGAAATAATGCATTCTGTGCTTTGATTTTTTATTTATTTTTTTTTAAATGGAGAATTAAGACAAAAAACATTAAATAAAACTTTTGAATACAATATCTTGCATAATGTTTCAGGAAGAAGTATTTTTGTCAATAATTTCACAAACAACCAAAGCACATTTCTGCAACAGTTACTGCTATGGTTTCAATATAAAACAATTTGTGGGAGAACAATGCCATCTCAACTCCTTTCACCAACAGGCATTGGAAAGATTAGTCATTATATAATTGTCTTGATATTTAACAGTGAAAGGGGGAAAAATATGTTCCCTTATTTTTATAACAGTGACATGTGTACATCAGACCACTTATTCCTTTCTCCAGTGACTCACAAATAATAGATAACAGATAATAATAGATAACTCACAAATTCACTAATAAAGATTGAATGTGTCTTGATTTTCAACAGGTAGAGGGGGGTGCACCGTTCCTGGAGGTAATGCAATACCAGGTCGATGCGTGGAGTGGACGGAGCAAGCCCCTATTCCATCTCCCAGTTCCAAAAATCAATTTAATATATGGTCCCCGGGTAGGGGACGTATCAGATATTAAACTGATAAGAACAGATACTACACTTGATCTTAGCCAAAAGGCCGAGAAGCGATAACATGAATATGTCAGAGGAGAGGGAGTCATTCCCCGCAAGGTCCGTCTCACTGACGGTTCAGTCTGATTCACAAGCACTAAAGCAACTCGATGAGACAGAGACAAGTCTACTACATGTCGTTTAAAAATGACAAGCAGCAAAGCTAGAGGCTCAAATAATCAAAAAACTAAATCATTGATCCACATCTAAAGTCTAGAGAAAATATTTAGAAAGAGCATATCTCCCCTTCTTCTCTCTCTCACATTACAGCCACTTCATGGTTCTTTCAAACGTGGCATGCTGCCAATCAGACCCCTGATTGTCAACACATGGGGTATCAGAAGCTGAAAACATGGGTCATTAGTTACAGCAGAATAAGCTGTTTGGTATTGGCATAGAAGATTTGGCAAGTTTCTCATGGGTGCAACCCACATACTCAGCTCTGCTGCACATCCCACAAACGCATCTTGCTTACAAATGCAGCAACATTGAAAAGGTACATAAACAGGCTTTTCAACAACAAGATGTAATGCCAAGAAGCATTGAAACAACAAACAAATAATCTACCATAGACTTCGAACGTTGAATTCAATTCTGGTAAGCAAAGTAAGTTCTCTACATTGACAGTCTAGAAGAAAACTTCATGATCATTTTCATAGTACTCAAGAATTAATACTTAAATCGAGTCAGTTTCATCTGGACATACTGTTCCTACCAGAAATTTAAAATGAGTTTTCTTTTAACATGTTATCAGGGGAGAGCGCGAACGCAGTCCCCCACTACCACAAATTATGCAGTCGAGATTCCCACATTTGGGGAATTCGCATAGGTCAGCCCAACCGAAGTGCAATGGTCAGGCCTCGCCATGGGTGAACCACCTTCTTGATCATGGTATCTCCCCTGCCAGGTAAGTATGAGTTGTACACATCAGAGCTGGAGGAGTCATTCACAGAGATACCACTCTGACTGACGGTGAGGAACTCTATAAAGACCAAAATCAGGGGCCGTAAGGGTGCAAAATACAAAGAGATATATAACAAAGGGGTAACAGCTTTGTACTAAGGCTGACAAAGACTTGATATTTTAATTTAAAAAAATCAAAGCTGTAATTCCCCTCATATATTGCTGCATATCTCAACCTGACACTCACCTAAAAAGTTTGAGATATTTTACCAAACCAAATGACAATCAGCCCACCAGCAGGTTTAAATGACCAAAAGCTAAATCAAACTGCAATAAATTAAAATCAACAGGAAAGAAGAAAAAACAGCATTTCTCTCCTATTTTCCCCACTCTCTCTTACAGCCACTTTCTGGTTCTTTGTTCATGTGGGTCCCATGTGGGTGTCTTACATGTCAGCTGCTGCCACCTACTGCTCTGGAGTGTGATCAATACTGGTTGAGCAAAATAAGTATTGTAATGTTTTATAAGTTAATAAAACACCATTTTTAATAAGCTTCACATGAATAAAACAGTAAATTCCAAATCAAAGTAGGTTTCTGATACTTCAGCATTAGCATTAACTTCTAACAAATGGTATATCTATATTTTTCTCACAGCAAATAACACTATGAAAAAAAATAGAGAAATGATACAGTGAAACTACATATACAGCATTTATCAGGATTTTAAAAACAGACAGCAGAGGAAACAATGTTTTCTGTGGTTTCACTTTTGGTGACAGTAAAAGTCTCATTACCATACATCAGAAATATCATTGAGAAAAATATGTTCCCTTATTCTTAAAACAGTGACATGTGTACATCAGGCCACTTATTCCTTTCTCCAGTGACTACTGGATAAAATTCACTAATAAAGATTGAATGTGTCTTGCTTTTCAACAGGTAGAGGGGGGTGCACCGTTCCTGGAGGTACTGCAATACCAGGTCGATGCGTGGAGTGGACGGAGCAAGCCCCTATTCCATCTCCCAGTTCCAAAAATCAATTTAATATATGGTCCCCGGGTAGGGGACGTATCAGATATTAAACTGATAAGAACAGATACTACACTTGATCTTAGCCAAAAGGCCGAGAAGCGATAACACAAATATGTCAGATGAGAGGAAGGCATTCCCCGCAAGGTCTGTCTCACTGACGGTTCAGTCTGATTCACAAGCTCCAGAGCAATTCAATGAGACAGAGAAAAAAGTCTTTTTTTTATATTCAGTCATACTGGCAAGTAAGATTAGTTTTGTTCATGGACGAGGTGGACAGTGTCATAAGCATTTTCACATCACTCAACTGTAAGCACTAAGCTTACATCAAATTAGTGTCATCTGGATGCAATGCTCCTGCAAGCAATTTAAAATGAGTTTTGTTTTGACATGTTATCAGGGGAGAGCGCGAACGCAGTCCCCCACTACCACAAATTATGCAGTCGAGATTCCCACATTTGGGGAATTCGCATAGGTCAGCCCAACCGAAGTGCAATGGTCAGGCCTCGCCATGGGTGAACCACCTTCTTGATCATGGTATCTCCCCTGCCAGGTAAGTATGAGTTGTACACATCAGAGGTAGAGGAGTCATTCACAGAGATACCACTCTGACTGACGGTGAGGAACTCTATAAAGACCAAAATCAGGGGCCGTAAGGGTGCAAAATACAAAGAGATATATAACAAAGGGGTAACAGCTTTGTACTAAGGCTGACAAAGATTTTATATATATATGAACTGTTTATCCACCCCCGATGAACTGGTGTCTCATTACAATGACGGTCTTCATAGCCTTTTAAATACCCTGGCTCCTTTAAAAACCCAGACTGTTTCATTCACCCACTCTGCTCCATGGTTTACGCCTGAACTTTGCCAACTCAAAACAAAAGGCCGTCGCCTGGGACATCTCTACAAGAACACTGGACTTCTTATTCACAGAGAAATGTACAATAACCACATTCTCCACTACAAGGACAGTCTCTACAGCAAAATCAACTCACTACGCAGGTATCATCAGCTCAGGTGAAGGGAATACAAGGACACTGTTCTCCATCGTCAACAACATACTACGACCACCGGACTCTCTTGCTTCTCATCTGTATCCCACCACCTATTGTAACTCTTTAATGTCATTTTTCACTGCCAAAGTAGACAAGATTCACCAGCAACTGACTCCTAACATCTCATCTCTCCCAGTCTTCTTACCCCCTCTCTCAAGTTTCAAACTTCCCACTGTTGCTGAAATATATGACCTCATTCGGAAATCAAAACCATCTACCTGTCCATTAGACCCTCTTCCTACTGTTCTGGTAAAAGCTTGCCTACCTCCTCTGTCTTCCCTAATAATGGTCATCATACATTCCTCCCTCACCTGTGGTCTTGTTCCCATTTCTTTCAAGTCAGCTTCAATAACACCTATACTTAAGAAACCTGGTGCAGACCCAAATGACTTCAATAACTTTCGTCCTATCTCTAATTTACCCTTCCTATCCAACATTCTTCAAAAACAGTTGCATCTCAGGTTCACACTCATTTGTCTGACAATAACCTCTATGAACAGTTCCAGTCTGGTCTCCGCCCCCTCCATAGCACAGAGACAGCACTGTTAAAAATCACCAATGACCTCCTCATGGCAGCTGACTCCAGACTTCTAACCATCCTCATCCTCCTTGATCTACGTGCAGCCTTCGACACCATCTCCCATCACACTCCTTGACAGACTTGCCTCCATCGGAATCACTGACAGACCCTTGCACTGGTTTTCATCCTATCTCTATGGTCGCACTCAGTTCACTCAACTCGGAACCTTCAAATCCCAGCCATTTCCAGTCACTACCGGTGTTCCTCAAGGTTCTGTCCTGGGCCCCCTTCTGTTCATCATCTATCTCCTTCCTCTTGGCCATATCTTCCGTAAGTACAACATCCAGTTCCATTGCTATGCGGATGACACCCAGCTCTACCTATCCACCAAACCCACCTCCCCCCTCCCGCCCACTTTCCTGACTGATTGCCTGCAAGAAATAAAATCCTGGTTCACCTGCAACTTCCTCAAATTAAACAGTGACAAAACCGAGCTTCTCCTCATCGGCACCAAATCAACAATCTCCAAACTCAACAGTTTTCCTCTGGCTATTGACCACTCCTCAGTTTCTCCCTCCCCTCAGGTTAAGAGTCTGGGTGTCACCCTAGAGAGAACACTATCATTCCGAGCCCCTTCGTTGAGCGTAGGGCTCTCCATCGTGGAAAAGCCAGCCCAATGTTGATTCGAGTTCTACTCCGGTCTTTGTCTGCTGCTGTTCTAGCAAAATACCGTTATTTTTTAGGTGGGGGACCAGCCGATGTCAGGTCTTCCGTCGTACACTTCGCACTGGAGTCCGCCATTTGTAACACTTCTTCCCTCGGTGTAGGGGCGGTCTGCAGCTGCGCTATTATACACAAGGGGCGGGCCTAAAGGAGGGGGCAGCCGGGCCGGCTAGATAAACATTGCTTCTATATCAACAAAGCCAGTGGGACTGGAGCTTCTCACTCATTGGAAACAGTCATGACTCAGAGAGTTATATACAATGGACATACTTTATTTCTGATACATTTAATTGTGAAAATTCACATATAAAGCCTTTAAGGTGAGTTTTGTTCACTAGCCAAGGTTAACAGCTTCATAACCACTTTCACATCACTCAAGAAATAATGATTATATCAAATCAGTCTCATCTGGTGTTTTTACTCCAGCAAGCAATTTGATATGATTTTTTTTAACATGTTATCAGGGGAGAGCGCGAACGCAGTCCCCCACTACCACAAATTATGCAGTCGAGATTCCCACATTTGGGGAATTCGCATAGGTCAGCCCAACCGAAGTGCAATGGTCAGGCCTCGCCATGGGTGAACCACCTTCTTGATCATGGTATCTCCCCTGCCAGGTAAGTATGAGTTGTACACATTCAAGCTGGAGGAGTCATTCACAGAGATACCACTCTGACTGACGGTGGGGAAATATATAAAGACCAAAATCAGGGGCCGTAAGGGTGCAAAATATAAAGATATATATAACAAAGGGGTAACAGCTTTGTACTAAGACTGACAAAGACTTGATATTTTAATTTTTAATAATCAAAGCTGCAATTCCCACCATATATTGCTGCATATCTCAACCTGACACTCACATACAAAGTTTAAGATATTTTACCAAACCAAATGACAAGCAGCCCACCAGCAGGTTTAAATGACTAAAAGCTGAATCAAACTGCAATAAAAAAAACATTAAAATCAACAGGAAAGAAGAAAAAAAAAGCATTTATCTCCTATTTTCCCCACTCTCTCTTACAGCCACTTCCTGGTTCTTTGTTCATGTGGGTCCCATGTGGGTGTCTTACATGTCTGCTGCTGCCACCTACTGCTCTGGAGTGTTATCAATACTGGTTAAGAAAACTAAGTTTTATAATGCTTTTTAAGTTTATAATTTAATAATACAACATTTTTAATAAGCTTCCTATGAAAAAAATAGTAAATACCAAATCAAAGTAGGATTAACTGAATCTTCAGCATTAGCTGCTAACAAATGGTATTTCTATATTTTTCTCACAGCAAATAACACTATGAAAAAAGAATAGAGAAATGATATAGTGAAACTACATATACAGCATTTATCAGGATTTTAAACGACAGCAGAGGAAACAATGTTTTCTGTGGCTTCACTTTTGGTGACAGTAAAAGTCTTGTTTCCATAAATCAGAAATATCATAAGAAAAATATGTTCCCTTCATCTTAAAACAGTGACATGTGTACATTGTGCCACTTATTGCTTTCTTCAATGACTGCTGAATAGATTAGTCACAATTTCACTAATAAAGACTAAATATTTGTCTTGATTTTCAACAGGTAGAGGGGGGTGCACCGTTCCTGGAGGTACTGCAATACCAGGTCGATGCGTGGAGTGGACGGAGCAAGCCCCTATTCCATCTCCCAGTTCCAAAAATCAATTTAATATATGGTCCCCGGGTAGGGGACGTATCAGATATTAAACTTTACAAAAACAAACATTGATGCTATGTGAAATACATCACAAAATGTTCTTTGGGTGTAGAAGCAGTGTCTTCATTTACAACAATTAAAAAAAGGAGAGCATTTGTTAAGAAACATTTTTCTTTAAAAGTCCACTGTTGTGCAGGAGTGCAGTGAGCCCCTATCAAGATTAACTCATCCTGTTCTCCCAAACAGATGTGGTCTCTCGGGATCCTGTCCTGGTGCTCAGAGGAGATCCTCACCCTGCTGCTCCTTCCCACCTGCCTCTCCCGGAGAGTCAGGCCGCTGCTGCTTTGAACTTTTCCCGTATGGCTCCGGCTCCTTCATCCGAATGGGCACAGAGGCGATTCTTCTTTGTGGCTGCGTCCTAGGCCCGCCGCCTGCAGCGACGGCCATACTGACCGTCGCTGCTGCCATCCAGATCACAGCCACGGGGGGGGGATCTGCTTGTGCTTTCTTACCAGTAAGTTCCTGGAGGTCCATGTGGCGTCTTTGATGGCGGCTAGAGTGAGCCATTGTTCTGCAAAGTCCTTTGGTGTTTGTTGACTTTGGCTCACTCCATACAATACCAGCTGTGCTGTGAGGACCTCCCTTGCTGGTAAGCACGGGAATTGCAAGGAGCCGGCCAGTGCCCACTGTTCTACAGCAGCGCTGCACTCCCAGAGCAGGTGCCTCACCGACTCCGGCGCGCCACAACCAGGTCGGGGGCAGGTTGACGACGTCGACATGCCCCGGGAGCGCATCACGGACCTGACTGGGAGGATCTCATGATCCACCATCCATGACAGGTCCCGGAGTCTGTTTGGAAGAACAGGATGGTTCACATTTTGCCAAACTGTGGAGGGCTCGCCGAGTGCAAGCCCGCGCACTGGGCTCACTGGTACTCGCTCCTGCACATCAGAGATTACAGAACGTATGTTAGTTAAAATATGCAGCTCCTGTTTTTCAAGTTTAAAATGTTTTAAAAACTTCTGAATAAAATGATACGATTGTGGCAGATAAAAGGACACTGGAACTTTAAGATCAGTTTTTAGATCGCTTCTCTGCCTTTTGGCTAAGACAGTGATCGCCTTCTCTTGCTGCCAGTCACCTTTGCCTGTAGTGGCATTGTTTGCTGACAGTCCTTGGAGGAAATTATTTTTCCTGAGTGTTATGAAAAGCAACTCTTGTAGTTGCATTGCTTTCACTAAGGAATATATACTGCTCACAGATCCATTTACCAGGATACCAAGCACTTTCTAGTGAAGTTCAGGTAAGTACTGGTGTTATTTATTCATTAGCTTTTAGTCTAATTTATTTGTTTTATCTTCTCTTTAGTACTGTGTTAGAGTAGGAGTTTTTAAAGTGTGGTGCCTTCAACATGTCGGCGGCCCATGCTGGCATGCGGAGGCACCACAGCGTACGCTTTACATTTGTGGAGAAAGATGGAAGGCTCCAGGGGTTGTCTAGGCTAGACTTCTCAAGGAAATTCATCCAACAATCACTGAATTTCAAGCCAGATGACATAAACTGCACTGTGACCTTACCACAGAACAACGGATTTGATGTTAGCTTCCGCTCAGCGATTCTGTTGAAGGAATTTTGGACAAGATACGAAAACACCAGAGCCCAGTTTTCTGCTTTTAATGTAGAGAAACTGACTGACAATGCCTCCAAGACAGTCATTGTCAGGATGTTCAATGAAACAATAAATGCAGATGACATATGTATGTGGCTGGGAAGATTTTGCACGGTTAAAGGCCAAGCTATGAAGGTGAGAGATGAGGATGGCATTTGGAATTGTGCTTGGAGGGTCCCCATTCAACAAAGGCAGGACCCCCAAGGCTTCCAGAGCCTGAAACATCTGCCATCCATGATAGTTCTGGGAAATAACCGGGGCTACATTCACTACCAGGGACAGCCAAAACTTTGTCGCAAGTGTGGCGAGCATGGACATCTTGCAGAAGCATGTCAGCAAATCATCTGTGGAAAGTGCAGAGAAATTGGTCATACTTTTGAAGAATGTACCAATGGCAGAAAGTGCAATCTGTGTGGAGAAACAACTCATCTCTTCAGAGACTGTTCAAGGTCTTTTGCCAACAAAGTGAAAGCTGCAAAACAAGCAGAAAAAGAAAAAAGAAAATGGTGGACTGTTTGAAATGTTTAGAGAGCACGTTTTGGAGCCTGGGCCAGACAATTCAAATCTCCCTCCAAATCCTGTGACTGGAGGAAAGGAGTCAGGTGAGGAGGGAGAGGGGCCTGTTACTGCTCCTCAAGTGGAGCATGTGGAAGAAGAGGCTGCAGTACAGGCAGAAGGTGGAGCTACACCTCATTCTGAGGGTGAAAGTAAGATTGGGAGGGAGTGTGTGAGTGAGAGAGATTGTGAGAGTGATAACGAAGAAGCCTCCCTCCCCCCGGCCCAACAGGCTAAGAGGCCTTTATCAGAATTGTCCCCGGAGGCTCCAGTAGTCTCCGGAAAGAAGGGAAGAGCTGGGGACTCCTCAGACAGCTTAGCTGTGGAGGAGCCCAGAGTCTTCCCCTCCAATTCTCCAAATGAGGTCTCTTTCCTAAATATAGTCCTACAATCAACCCCTAAGGACTCGCATTTCAACAAAAGATTGCAAGAAAGGCCACCACCTAGAGTCCGACGGGGGAGAAAGGCTCAAACCCCTCACCCCTCCCCCATAGGGGTGAAGGAAGAGCAAATTTCACAAGAAGTATGACGACTGCTTCTAAATACTAGCCTTTTAAAATGTCTTACCTGTTGTTTTTAACCATACTTATGACCCTCACCTTCTCTACCATCAATGTGAGAAGTGTGAAGTCCAAAGTTAGAGCGCAATCTGTTTTATCCTTCTTAAACTCTTTTAAGTCAGATGTGTTTTTAATACAAGAATGTGGTCTACCGTTTTTAAAGAACTACAGGGATTGGGAGGAGTTATGGCCACAAAAATCCATATGGAGCGGTTCACACCACAACAAAAATGATGGCGTGGCAATTTTAATTAAAAACCCTTTACTCTTGGTGAAGGGCAGCACTGTTGTGAGAGACGGTAGGGCACTTTTAGCACACCTGACTTTTATGGGAAGAGATTTTAACGTTCTAAACATCTATGGTTTTAATGAATAAAATTACAGGTATGACCTTTTAAAAGACCTGCAGTCCCACATGCTAGGCAGGGAACCTTTAGTTGTAGGAGGGGATTTTAATTGTGTTTTAAACAAGAAAGACAGGAGGGGAGCAGGGGAAGATTTTAAAGTAGATAAAACATCTGTTTTATTTGGGGCCCTATGTAGGGATTTTAAGCTACTGGACTGTTTTAAAGTCATGCATCCCAGAGAGGAGGGCTTCACCTGGTTCAGTGGTGACGGCACCAAAGCCTCTCGCATAGACTCTATTTTATCACAGGATTGCCCACCAACCGACGCTAGAGTAACTCCTGTTTTCTTCTCTGATCACACTATACTTTCTTGCACCCTATCACTAACTTCAGGTGTGACGGCTGGGAAGGGTCTGTGGAAACTCAACTGCTCCCTTTTAGAAGATAGGGAGTTAGTTAGGCAGTACAGGGAGCAGTACCAAGACTGGCAGACCTTTCAAGACCTATACGTCTGACGTGCACACTGGTGGGAAATGGTGAAGGGAAGGACCCAGACTTTTTTTAAGCAGGCAGGTAAGAGAAAGAAAGGTAGGGACGACAGACGCATGCTGGGACTGCAAAAACAACTTCAACGGTATTTTAAACTAAACCTAGAGGGTCTGGATTTTAATGAAAAAATAAAGCAAGTAAAAATAGAGATGTTGGTTTTAGCAGAAATTAAAAGTAAGGGTGTCATTTTAAGAAGCAAAGAAAAAGAAATAGAAGGAGAGAAGTGCACTAGGTACTTTTTTTTTAAAGAATTTTAGATAAAGATAAAACCATTTTTAAACTGAAAAAAGACAATCAGTGCACAGCCGAAACAACAGATGAAATTAACGACACTATAGTTACATTTTATAAAGAATTGTACAAAGAAAAACCTATAAAAACAGACACAATGAGCGAAGTTTTAAAGTTCATTGAACACAAACTAAATGACAGTGTGCTTTTATCCCAAGATTTTACCCTTTTAGAAATTTTCAACTGCATCAAGAGTTTTAAAAAAAGGGAAGTCCCCAGGAGACGATGGGCTTCCCTTAGAATTTTATGTAACTTTCTGGGACATTTTAGCACCTGACCTTCTTGTTGTCTGAAATTCACTAATACAGATTAAATATATGTCTTGATTTTCAACAGGTAGAGGGGGGTGCACCGTTCCTGGAGGTACTGCAATACCAGGTCGATGCGTGGAGTGGACGGAGCAAGCCCCTATTCCATCTCCCAGTTCCAAAAATCAATTTAATATATGGTCCCCGGGTAGGAGACGTATCAGATATTAAACTGATAAGAACAGATACTACACTTGATCTTAGCCAAAAGGCCGAGAAGCGATAACACGAATATGTCAGAGGAGAGGGAGTCATTCCCCGCAAGGTCCGTCTCACTGACGGTTCAGTCTGACTCACCAACACCAAAACAACTCGATGAGACAGAAACAAAAGTCTACTACATGTCGTTTATGACAAGCAGCAAAGCTAGAGGCTCAAATAAGCAAAAACTAAATCATTGATCCACATTTAAAGTCTAAAAAAATATTATTATATTTAAAAATATTTAGAAAGAGCATATCTCCCCTTCTTCTCTCTCTCACATTACAGCCACTTCATGGTTCTTTCAAACGTGGAATGCTTGGAGCAGACACCAACTGACCGCTGTAGCAGGGCCCAGTATCAGAAGCTCAAAACATGGGTCATTAGTTACAGCAGAATAAGCTGTTTGCCATTGGCAGAGAAGATTTGGCAAGTTTCTCATGGGTGCAACCCACATACTCAGCTCTGCTGCACAACCCACAAACGCATCTTCCTTAGAAATGTGGCAACATTTAAAAAGGTACATGAACAGGCTTTTCAACAATATAAGATGTAATGCCAAGAAGCATTGAAACAACAAATAAATAATCTACCAAAGACTTGTAACATTGAATTAAATTCAGTCATAACCATTTTCTAATCATTCAAGAATTAATTCTTACATCAAATCAGTCTCTTCAGAACATAATGCTCCTACCAGCAATTTGAATGATATTTCTTTTGACATGTTATCAGGGGAGAGCGCGAACGCAGTCCCCCACTACCACAAATTATGCAGTCGAGATTCCCACATTTGGGGAATTCGCATAGGTCAGCCCAACCGAAGTGCAATGGTCAGGCCTCGCCATGGGTGAACCACCTTCTTGATCATGGTATCTCCCCTGCCAGGTAAGTATGAGTTGTACACATCAGAGGTAGAGGAGTCATTCACAGAGATACCACTCTGACTGATGGTGGGGAAATCTATAAAGGCCAAAATCAGGGGCCGTAAGGGTGTAAACTATAAAGATATATGTAACAAAGGGGTAACAGCTTTGTACTAAGGCTGACAAAGACTTGATATTTTAATTTTAAAAAATCGAAGCTGCAATTCCCCTCATATATTGCTGCATATCTCAACCTGACACTCACCTAAAAAGTTTGAGATATTTTACCAAACCAAATGACAAGCAGCCCACCAGCAGGTTTAAATGACCAAAAGCTGAATCAAACTGCAATAAAAAAAACATTAAAATCAACAGGAAAGAAGAAAAAAAAGCATTTCTCCCCTATTTTCCCACTCTCTCTTACAGCCACTTTCTGGTTCTTTGTTCATGTGGGTCCCATGTGGGTGTCTTACATGTCAGCTGCTGCCACCTACTGCTCTGGAGTGTAAACAACAGTGGTTGAGCAAAATAAGTTTTATAATGCTTTTTAAGTTTACAAGTTAATACAACACAATTTTTAACAAGGTTCACATGAAAAAAAAGAGTAAATACCAAATCACTAACTGATACTTCAGCATTAGCATTAACTGCTAACAAAGGGTATATCTATATTTTCTCACAGCAAATTACGCTATGAAAAAAGAATAGAGAGATTCCTCCCCTTCCCCCCAATTTAATAATCCCTCTGAACTCATCACCCTCTATAACAACACACTCTCTTTCTGTTTAGATCAACTGGCTCCCATCAAAACTAAAACTGTCTCATTCACACCTTCTGCACCCTGGTACACTTCCGAACTCCATAAAATGGAAACCCGCAAATGCCAGCTCAAAAGACTCCACAAGAAAACCGGTTTAACAGTTCACTTCCAATCATACTCTGACTACCTCAAACAATACATGGAAGCTCTCAGCGCAGCCCGGTCCACCTCTTACTCACACCTCATCCACTCAGGCTCATCCAACCCCAAGGCTCTCTTCTCTACAATAAACAAACTCCTCAAACCCAGTGACAACACCTCTCCCTCCTTCACAGCTGATAAATGTAACACTTTTCTTTCATTCTTTCAATCCAAAATTGACACCATTTACAGCAGCTTCAACACTCTCACTGTCCCCTCTTCATCCCTACCCGCATCCCCTCATCACC